>NC_090244.1:19638478-19938478 GCF_024489055.1 Chanodichthys erythropterus
TATCTATCTATCTATCTATCTATCTATCTATCTATCTATCTATCTATCTATCTATCTATCTATCTATCTATCTATCTATCTATCCATCCATCCATCCATCCATCCATCCATCTATCTATCTATCTATCTATCTATCAAATATGCTACTGTTAAAAAAAATCTGTCATTCCGTCCACCCCTCCATCCATCTATCATGTGTGGAAACTATGTTTTTATAAAAAATTATAATAAACTTGACAATGAAAACTGGGGCATTCTTTCAAAAATATTAATAATAATTCAAATTTCCTGCTTCAATCTACTTTGCATTTCATTGAAGACTGGAAATTCTGTTTTAATCTTTACTAACTGTTTTTCTAATTTTTAATAAAGTACCCTGTCATTGGTTGTTTTTATGAAGACTCCACTGGTGGAGACTGATATGTGTTAAACACTTCCAGGCATGAAAATGGATTCAGGTTTCCAGAAATAACCACTAATTAATTCACATATTTGAAAAAATAATAGGCTGCATTATATTGCCCCAAAAACGTCTTTTAAATAAAGTTCCATTTGAGTCCTATAGGGGTCGCTGCTGCCATAGAAAAGCATCTATCCACTTTTAACTTGAATACCTATTTAGCTAAGAATTTAGTAAGTATTATAAAAATTAAAACAAACAACTTATAGAGTATAATGCATCGAGTACACTATAATGCAGTGAGAAAATATGTCTTGGAAATATAATGTAATTTGCTATGAAAAACATTTTGTGGTCTTTTTTGGGAAAAATCACTTATTCACCATTCTAGAGAATTCAAAACATCCTTTCAGTCCTGAATCATAAATGTCCCTCGTTAGTCTGTTCTGAATTCATGAATTTCATCAGTCTGTCATCATAAAGTGATACCAACCATACTTAGCCCACTTAAAACAGTCCTCATGAATTTTTCTGAAAACCAGATTAACACCTATTGAGATTATTGCTGCTAAAAACTAGCATCCATTCAGCTTATAGTGTCTAGTCCATTAGCTTTTGTTGCATGAGAACACAATTTAGCATTGAGTGTTCAGAGAGAACCACTCCAAAACCTTTCACTATATGACAAAATTTCCCTCCTACAGTTTTTTGGAGAAGATCAAGGGCGCCAAACAATGCTAGTTAAGCTAATCATTATGCTAAGAGCCTTTAGTGTCGCTAAATCAATTAGTGTATGCAAAATAACTATAACAACAAACTTGTTGTTCCATATTGTTTTGTTTCAGTGATTTGGCAATCATGTTTCTTGTTTTTAACTGTGGGCAATGATGATCGTACATTATGGGGATCAGATGTCAGCCACCTGGATTTAGGTGAGTCAGTCGCACTATTTAGCTTTAGCCTTGTCCAAAACACACAGTGTCTCTTCTTGTTATCTACAAGGGCAGTGACAGAAATGCTTATGTGGCATATAGGCCTACTAATTATGTGGAAAACGGCATTGAGATTTCATATGTGCCTCATTTTATTAGAATCAGACTGCTTAAAATACTGTGATCTTGAAGTTAAACAATCAAATTATGACACAATTCAGAGAAATAATGCCATTAAAACATTTCTCTGTATTCTCAGTATTTATATATTTGTTTCTCTGTATTTACAGCTTAGAAAATGACCGACTTGTGCATAGGCCAGTCTCACGTGAGGGCTGTGGCACATGCATGGCTGATGGTTTGGCATTGGTATTAGCTGATGATTCATAAATGCATTCAGGCTCTGGAAGTGAGCATGAATGAGCAGCAGCCTCTGGTCTGTCAGTGAAGTATCAAATTAAAGTATCCGAATAATGACATAAGGTTTAAGCAATTTTACATCTTATACAGTCATATGCCCATTGCTAAAAGGATCTCTTGAGACTTTTATGGCATTTATCTGACACTTCAGAGAGACTTACTGAAAGTCATTTGACATAAAAGACTGTCATGGTCAACAGATGGCAAGAAGGATATTCAGAAAGTCATCTGCAAGGAATAAAACAAATCATTACCTGTAAAACGACTAGTTATAGCTAGTAATGTCAACACAGTTTGTTTATATCACTTTTATAGTAGCTTCAATCAATGTGTCATTAACAATTATATAACATATACTGTATAGTGCTTGACAGGTCAGCAGTTCATGTACACACAAACACACACCGACCATTTTATTAGGTACACCTGTTCAAATCCTCTATCTAAAAACTGAGCTTCAGAATGAGGAAGAAAGGTGATTTAAAGGAACCCTCCACTTTTTTAACATAAACAACTCCCCTAGAGTTTTACCGTTTTCGAATCCATTCAGCCGATCTCCGGGTCTGGCGGTACCACTTTTAGCATAGCTTAGCATAGTTCATTTAATCTGATTAGACCGTTAGCATCTCACTCAAAAATGACCAAAGAGTTTCAATATTTTTCCTATTTAAAACTTGACTCTTCTGTAGTTAAATCGTGTACTAAGACCAGCGGAAGATGAATAATAATAATCGTAATAATCAAGGAACTTTGCTGCGGCAGCAAAGTTCCTTGATTATTATGACGGAATGAGAGTATAGATCCTAACCATATCGGCCTAGAAAATCACAACTTTTCATTTTCCATTGGTCTTAGTACACGATGTAATTACAGAAGAGTCAAGTTTTAAATAGGAAAAATATTGAAACTCTTTAGTCATTTTCGAGCTAGATGCTAACGGTCTAATCAGATTCAATGAACTATGCTAAGCTATGCTAAAAGTGGTACCGCCAGAACCGGAGATCGGCTGAATGGATTCAAAAACGGTAAAACTCAACTGTTTAACTCTAGGGGAGTTGGAAAATGAGCCTATTTTTTAAAAAAAGTGCAGTGTTCCTTTAAGTGACTTTGAACGTGGCATGGTTGTTGGTGCCAGAGTATTTCAGAAACCTGCTGATCTACTGGGATTTTCACGCACAACCATCTCTGGGGTTTACAGAGAATGGTCAGAGAAATGCCTTGTTGATGCCAGCGGTCAGAGGAGAATGGACGGACTGGTTCGAGCTGATGGAAAGGCAACAGTATCTCAAATACCCACTCATTACAACCAAGATATGCAGATGAGCGCTGCTACAGCAGCAGAAGACACACCGGTGCCACTCCTGTCAGCTAAGAACAGGAAACTGAGGCTACAATTCACATGGGCTCACCAAAACTGGACAATAGAAGATTGGAAAAACACTGAGTCTCGATTTCTGCTGCGACATTCAGATGGAGGGTCAGAATTTGGCGTGAACAACATGAAAGCATGGATCCATCCTGCTTTCATCCATCCAATGGTGTGTTGGCTATTTTCTTGACACACTTTGGGCCTCTTACTATCAATTGAACATTGTTTAAACACTACAACCTGAGTATTGTTTCTGACCATATCCATCCCTTTATGACCACAGTGGACCATCTTCTGATGGTTACTTCCAGCAGGATCACAAACTCATCTCAAACTGGTTTCTTGAACATGACAGTGAGTTCACTATACTGAAACAGACTCCACAGTCACCAGATCTCAATCCAATAGAGCAGCTTTGGGATGTGGTGGATTGGGAGATTCATATCATGGATGTGCAGCTGACAAATCTGCAGCAACTGTGTGAGGATATCATGTCAATATGGACCAGCACCTTGTTGAATTTATGCCACAATGAATTAAGGCAGTTCTGAAAGGTCCAACCCAGTACTAGTGAGATGTAAATAAAATAAGAAAATAAAATAAAAAATTGCAAAATGTGGGGGGAAAACCCAGCTGATATTTATTGTCAGTGTGAGAGTGTGGATGAAAGCCCCGCTCAGATGAAAGGCAGGATCTCCATGTTTTTTTTCCCTCCCAGCCTTTCTGTGTTGCCATGGATGAGAGAAAGGGAAAAGACATTCGGGCACAAAGGTGCTTTTTTAATGCTAATTTAGGAAGATTTCCTTCTGTTTGCATTATTGATGAACTGCATCTACCTGTTTGCAGCTCTTGGTGATTGCTTCTGTTTGGTGTTTTGAATTAAATAAAGGGATGGAAACTGGAATTATGAGGACATTTGGCTTATTTTATTTATTTATTTATTTTTTACAAATTATTACTCTGTATGTTTTAATCTTTAGATTGTACTGTACACTGAAAAAAATGGTAACCTAACATGGTAACATCTAAATTAACTGGTTTTAAGTATTTTTTTTTATTATTATTTAAAGGGGCTATATGTAAGATTTTTACTTTAATAAAGCATAAAAATACCGAAAACACTGCATATTGTAGCCATGGAAACCAGCAAACAAACTGTGTCAGAGAATCGCCTCTGCATCCATCTAAAAATTCGCTATGTTCGACAGCATATTAAAACACAGATAAATCAACTTATCAGCTTACAGTGTGTAAGTCTCCTCAGCTTTCATTGTCAATTGCGCTCCCTCTTGTTGCGTATCCTCAAGCTGACCACCCGCGTTTTTGAAAGAGGGGGTGGGGCAAACAATATTTTGAATTTGGACTGCTGTACCTATTTCGATGTCATTCCTACATAGAGCCCCTTTAATTTCGCTGTTATTATTGATAATAGCTGATTATTGATTATATAATATCAACCTAAAAACATTAATTTATACCAACAAAACTGTTTTTTATTGGTTATATCAAGTATAAATAGCTCTTTAAGGTAAAAATTGCAGGTTAGCACTTTTTACAGTGTAATCTCAATGCTCTCTTTTTGCTGTCAACCCTGAATTAACATTCACAGAGTTTCCCATCATCCAGGAATTCAACTAACTTTCCATGCCATATAATCGTCAGTGACAGGGCTGATCTATTGGCCTCTAGCAGGTGCTGTTTGCAGTCTGTCTAATGGCTATTAAGAAAAGATTATGTAACATCCTGCCCCATAATTAACCAGGGAATCACAAGGCATGTTGTGCTATGATGGAGCCTGTAGGCCCTGATCCAACCCCCATAGAGTCAATCAGAAAAAAGCCTATGAGTTCATCTGAGCAAAGAACACTGAACTAATATATAGCAGGGGAATATCCACATGAGGTCATATCCATGATGACAAACACATACGACTGATGACTGGAAGAAAAAATGAAGTAACAATTTAAGAGGGAAACTCTTTACATATATTTTGACTGCGGAAATTGTGCGTGACAACATTTTTGAACTGGTCAGGACTAGCTAAAGTTTTAGAGTCATCACAAAATTTGCAAAAAAAAAAAAAAAATCTTGCATTTCAAAGCTTTATAATTCAAGCTTATATTTTTCTTGTGAATTCTCATCTAAATGTATTATTTGATGGTAATTATAAATGATTTGATACAAATTTATTGAACAGGGATTTTAGTCAATGTTGCGGTAATGACATAAAACCAAGAAACGTGTACTGTACATTTTTGGGTAAAAAAATATGAATGAACACTTCTCACACATCTCTTTCAATCAGATATCTTTCTATGGCATATTAATTACTCCTGAAAAAAAAAAAAAAACTTAAATCAAGTAAATTTAAAAACTGTTTGAAAAAATGTAAACTACAAAATGCCATAAAAATCTCCACACACACAAAAAAACAGTAAAATAAAATAAAACTAATGTAATAACCATTAATCTTACTGTATTACCTTTCAATTAAACTCTTGCTAACTGAAAATACCATTAGAATATACCATGAAAATCCATGAAAACAAAAATCATGAAAATGTGAATGTAAAAACGATTACAGTTAACTATAAGATGTTTAAAAATCTCCACAAAACATAAAAAAAAAAAAAACATGTCAATCAAAACCATTATTTTTCCTCAGTAAATTTAGTTTTACCATTTAAAGAAAAAATGTATTTAAAACAAAATCTTTTTCACTGTGGACTGCAAAGTGCATTTAAAATTACAATAAAAAACTGGCAGCTGTGGTTGCCAGAAATTAACCGTACAAAAATACGATAGCAACTTTTTAGGTTTTACAGATTCAACTTAAGTTTACAGTAAAAAACTGGCAGCAATGGTTGCCAGAAATTGACCAGAAAAAAATATGGTAGCAACAATTTAGGTTTTACAGATTTAACATAAAATTACAGTAAAAAAAAAAAAAAAGAAAAAAAAGAAAAAGGCAACTGTGGTTGCCAGAAATTAACCATAAAAAAATACAGTAGCAACATTTTAGGTTTTACAGATTTAACTTAAATTTTGTATTTTTTATTATTATTATTTCATTTACTCATATAATGTTATATACCAACCTATTAAAGTACTAATATCTGTTTTGTACCTGTAATACACTGACAACCACCAAAAATAGGTGGTGATGAGAAAGTCACAAGCTGAGAAGGTGTATAATAATATAAAAGGTGTACAGTGTCATTCATACAAACTCAAAACACCATCATAATAACACAAATGACACTAAAGTAATGTAATAAACATCAAATGTAACATAAAACCCTAATGTACATAAATGATAAGATTTAAAAAAATTAAAAAGAAACAGTTATTTCAATGAAAATACATCAAATGTGAAGTGTCACAAAGGGAATTCTGGGATTTTTTTTTTTACTGTAAATTATACTGAGACTTCCAAAAACTGTAAATTTAACAGCATTTTTACTGTAAAATTACATTAAATATAAGGTTATATCTATTACAGTTATTCACCGTATATAGTAAGGAAACATACTGGTAACCAATTAAACAATTTTTTACAGTAGCATTTACAGTCTTTTACCATTAAAATGATGATCATTTTTTACAGTGCAGCCTTAGGCCTGCATGGTTGTTCTTTGTTGTCACCTGGTTGTGAAATCCAAGGCTATTGCCAGAAGCTTCACATCTGAGTTATTATCATACGTGTTCTTCTCACATGCATCATGTCTTAAAGGTGTATCTTGTTTATATATCTATAATTAGATTGAGTTAACTATAATCAGCATCTTGTCATGATTGATGTCAGAGCCGGTCATGGCTGATGTCACCTCTATAGCGTGTGTGTGTGTGTGTGTGTGTCTGTGTGTGTGTGTGTGTGGACACGTATGTGTGTCAGGATTACAGTGGCTACATAACCCAGTACAGCTGCAGTCGTCTCCATATGGATCCAGTACGTGCGAGACTCACACATGCCCAACAAACCTAATAACCCCTTTATACTTTGACTGGAGGACCAGTGAATTCAGAGATTTTTAAAGGGAACTCTTATGTATACTGTACTGTTAGCCCAGCTGTCATAGAGTCTTCCACACCTGCAATAATAAATGATGGCGGCAGATTGAAAGAAGAATTTTTATATGGTCAGATAGGAGAGTATGCTTAACTCTTCAAACTAGCTTCTGAATGGTTGGGAAAATCAATTGATTTGGTATACATTCAGCATGTCATCAAGTCATAAACATGATAGAGGAACATTGTGACCTCCAAGCAAACCAAATATATGAATCAGGCTATGAAATGTTCACTGGAGTGCAAAAGTGTAATATAAACCTGCACTGTAATAGACAAGATGTTAATAATGGCAGATGTGCAAAAAGTGTTTAGTCAAAAGGTCAGATGAATATGAGCAGTTAAGGCCAGTTAGTGATCAGACTCAAGATCATCCTTGTCATCATTGAATTACATTAAATACACATAGCAACCACCTGAAATACATTAACAACCACCTAGCAACTGTTTATCAATGTGCTAAAAACATTAAGAACACCGTGTCAACCCCCCACAACACCATAGCAACTGCATAGCAACACCCTGGTAACCATCTAGAAACCACACAAAACACCTTAGCGGCCACATATCACTGTCCTTGCAATTGCATTGCAATGTGCTAAAAAAACAGAAAACCTTAGCCACTGCATAGCAACACCCTGGCAACCAACACCCAGAAAACTACACAAAACAACTAACTAGGCATATCAGTGTCCTAGTAACATAGAAATGTGCTAAAAACACAAAACAAAAAACCTTAGCAACAACCCAGAAAACCACACAAAACATCTTAGCAACCACATATCACTGTCCTAGCAACTACATTGCAACGTCCTGACAACCACCCTGAAAACCAAAGCAACTGTGCAGCAATGTGCTAAAAAAAAACATCTTACACAACACCTTAGCAACTGAATAGCAACACCCTGGTAACGACCAAGAAACCACACAAAACAACTTAGCGACCACATATCACTGTCCTTGCCACTGCAATGCAATGTGCTAAAACAGAACACCTTATCCATTGCATAGCAACACCCTGGCAACCACACAAAAAAACCCACAAAACACCTAACCAGGCATATCAGTGTCCTAGTAACATAGCAATGTGCTAAAAACACACGTGTTACACAACACCATAGCAACTGCATAGTAACACCCTGGTAACCACCAAGCAACCACACAAAACACCTTAGCGACCACATATTACTGTCCTTGCAATTGCATTGCAATGCGCTAAAAACAAAGAACACCTTAACCACTGCATAGCAACACCCTGACAACCACCCAAAACACCTAACTCGGCATATCAGTGTCCTAGTAACATAGCAATGTGCTAAAAACACAAACACCTTAGCAACACCGCAGCAACTACCCAGAAAACCACACAAAACATCTTAGTAATCACATATCAGTGTCCTAGCAACTACATTGCTACATCCTGGCAACTACCTTGAAAACCAAAGCAGCTCTGCAGCAATGTGCTAAAAAACATCTTACACAACAACTTAGCAACTGCATAACAACACCCTGAAGACCACACAAAACCGTTTAGCAAATGCATATATTAATGTCCAAGCAGTTGCATAGCAAAGTACTAAATCAGAATAGAACACCTACGCAACCGCATATCAGGTCCTAGTAGTTTCATAGAAATGTGCTAAATATACATAATATCTTAGCAACTGTATAGCAACACCCTGGCAACTACACAGAAAACCACAATACACCTTAGAAATGGCATAGCAATGCAGTTAACCACCCAGAACACCCTAGCAAATGCCTAACAGTGTGCTAAAATTCACACAAAACACCTTAGCAACTCCTCATCAATGCCTAGCAACAACACAGCAACACCCTGACAACTGCTAAGACAGGCCAACACCACTCATATTTTCTTCAGAAAAAAGTCAGACCATGAGCACTACATGTTTCTAGAATTAAACAAAGTCAGTCCAGATGTTTTTAAGGAAGGACATCCATGCAAGCTTATTTTTGGGAGTTTGAGAACATCTATGCAAGTGGTTATTGGGAGGACCAGTGGAAAGAGGGAGATCCAGGCACAGGTTGCCATGTCGAAGCCACTCCCCAAAGGCATTGTGCATGACTGAGCCGATTCATTTTCCCGTGCTGTGACGCAGGAACATGAAGCAGCCCTCATAACCATGGCCTTCTGATTACTCTCAATGACCGAGACACACTGACTCTATATGCAGAAGGCCGACTAGTTCAATTAACTCCAAATGTACTGTAAACACATGACTAGGCTAACACGACAAGCAAATAAATTGATGTTAAATTGCAGTGAGGTCTCGCTTTTACCTCGATGGGGAACAGGGCCTACAGAGGCTCACTACTCAGGTCAGAAGTCTTTAGGATTTCAAAGACATGTAAATCAGTCTGACAAAGCCAGACCACAAAATATTCTCACAACTGTGTGTGTGTGTGTAAAAGCCTTGCCCATATGCTTAATGCTATTTAGCAGAAGCAGGAAGAACATGAATATAATTTAGCAGCTTATTTTCACTATGTACACTGATTATATTAATGCATGCAGCGCCTCGTGATCTTTGGTGTTTCTGTTGACAGTTGCGTTGGGGAAATCCATGTTTTGCGTTGCAGCACTTTCCCAGCACAAGAACAAAAAATGATTATGGCTTACAAGAACAAACAAGTCTGTACAAGGAACTTTCATTTTACATTTATGATAAGAAAAGGAAGATACACAACTAAATATTATTACAGCTCTTATGGTTTTGATCAGACTCCTAGCCCTAAGTATTAAAATTCAGTGCATAACAATTGTTTGCGTGAATGTACATCAAATCATGTTGAGAAGAGCTGTGGTATTATTTTTGTAAGTGATTAGAAAAACAACAACTTTTTTTACAACTGCACAGATATATGTTTAAAAAAAACTCACAAAAATGTGCTAAGAAACACTTTTACAATCACATGGCAACCAATCAGATTACCCTTATGACTGCATGGCAATGTCCTAAAATGCATACAAAACTGCAATGCCCTAACAACTTCAGAGTAATGTGCAAAAAAAACACACAAAACACCTTAGCAACTTCATAGCAACACCCAAACTACTTAAGAGCAATGTGCAAAAACACACAAAACACCTTAGCAACTGCATAGCAACACATAAACTACTTTAGAGCAATGTGCAAAAAACACACAAAACACCTTAGCAACTGCATAGCAACACCCAAACTACTTTAGAGCAATGTGCAAAAAACACACAAAACACCTTAGCAACTGCATAGCAACACCCAAACTGCTTTAGAGCAATATGCGAAAAACACACAAAACACCTTAGCAACTGCATAGCAACACCCGAACTACTTTGGAGCAACGTGCAAAAACACACAAAACACCTTAGCAACTGCATAGCAACACCCAAACTACTTTAGAGCAATGTGCAAAAAACACACAAACACCTTAGCAACTGCATAGCAACACCCAAACTACTTTAGAGCAATGTGCAAAAAACACACAAAACACCTTGCTTAGCAACTGCATAGCAACACCCAAACTATTTTAGAGAAATGTGCATAAAACACACAAAACACCTTAGCAACTGCATAGCAACTCCCTGACTATTTTAGAGAAATGTGCATAAAACACACAAAACACAACTGCATAGCAACTCCCTGACTATTTTAGAGAAATGTGTATAAAACACACAAAACACCTTAGCAACTGCATAGCAACTCCCTGACTATTTTAGAGAAATGTGCAAAAAACACACAAAACACCTTAGCAACTACATAGCAACACCCTAACTACTTTAGAGCAATGTGCAAAAAACACACAAAACACCTTAGCAACTACAGAGTAACGCCCTAACAACTGTACAGCAATGAGCTAAAAAAGCCTACAAAAAACACCTTAGCAACTACATAGCAACACCCTAACTACTTTATAGCAATGTGCACAAAACACACAAAACACCTTAGCAACTGCATAGCAGCACCCAAACTACTTTAGAGCAATGTGCAAAAACACACAAAACACCTTAGCAACTGCATAGCAACACCCAAACTACTTTAGAGCAATGTGCAAAAAACACACAAAAACACCTTAGCAACTGCAGAGTAACGCCCTAACAACTGTAGAGCAATGAGTTAAAAAAGCCTACAAAAACACCTTAGCAACTACATAGCAACACCCTAACTACTTTATAGCAATGTGCACAAAACACACAAAACACCTTAGCAACTGCAGAGTAATGCCCTAACAATTGTAGAGCAATGAGCTAAAAAAGCCTACAAAAAAACACCTTAGCAACTACATAGCAACACCCTAACTACTTTATAGCAGTGTGCACAAAACACTTTAGCAACTGCATAGCAACACCCAAACTACTTTAGAGCAATGTGCAAAAACACACAAAACACCTTAGTAACTGCATAGCAACACCCTAACTACTTTAGAGCAATGTGCAAAAAACACACAAAAACCCTTAGCAACTGCATAGCAACACCCAAACTACTTTAGAGCAATGTGCAAAAAACACACAAAACACCTTAGCAACTGCATAGCAACACCCAAACTACTTTAGAGCAATATGCGAAAAACACACAAAACACCTTAGCAACTGCATAGCAACACCCAAACTACTTTAGAGCAATGTGCAAAAACACACAAAACACCTTAGCAACTGCATAGCAACTCCCTAACTATTTTAGAGAAATGTGCATAAAACACACAAAACACCTTAGCAACCACATAGCAACACCCTATGAAAAAAAAATCACCAAAAAAACAATTTAGCAACCGTATAGCAACACCATAACAACTTTAGAGTAATGTGCAAAAAACACACAAAACACCTTAACAACCGCATACTTGCACCCTATGAACAAAATCACACAAAACACTTTAGCAACTGCATAACAACAACCTAACAACTTTAGAGCAATGTAAAAAAAACACACAAAACACCTTAGCAACTGCATAGCAACACCCAGTGAAAAAGAAATAACAAAAAACACTTTAGCAACTGCATAACAATAACCTAACAACTTTAGAGCAATGCACAAAAACAAAACACGAAACACTTTAGCAACCGCATAGCAACACCATAACAACTTTAGAGCAATGTGCTTAGGCCTAATAACTTTAGGGCAATGTGCTTAAAAAAACCCACACAAAACACCTTAGCAACTGCATAGCAACACCCTATGAAAAAAAATACACAAAACACTTTAGCAACTGCATAGCAACACCCAAACTACTTTAGAGCAATGTGCAAAAAACACACAAAAACCCTTAGCAACTGCATAGCAACACCCAAACTACTTTAGAGCAATGTGCAAAAACCTCACAAAACACCTTAGCAACTGCATAGCAACACCCAAACTACTTTAGAGCAATGTGCAAAAACACACAAAACACCTTAACAACTGCATAGCAACACCCAAACTACTTTAGAGCAATGTGCAAAAAACACACAAAACACCTTAGCAACTGCATAGCAACACCCAAACTACTGTAGAGCAATATGCAAAAACACACAAAACACCTTAGCAACTGCATAGCAACACCCAAACTACTTTAGAGCAATGTGCAAAAACACACAAACACCTTAGCAACTGCATAGCAACACCCAAACTACTTTAGAGCAATGTGCAAAAAACACACAAAACACCTTAGCAATTGCATAGCAACTCCCTAACTATTTTAGAGAAATGTGCATAAAACACACAAAACACCTTAGCAACTGCATAGCAACACCCAAACTACTTTAGAGCAATGTGCAAAAACCACACAAAACACCTTAGCAACTGCATAGCAACACCCAAACTACTTTAGAGCAATGTGCAAAAAACACACAAACACCTTAGCAACTGCATAGCAACACCCAAACTACTTTAGAGCAATGTGCAAAAAACACACAAAAACCCTTAGCAACTGCATAGCAACACCCAAACTACTTTAGAGCAATGTGCAAAAACCTCACAAAACACCTTAGCAACTGCATAGCAACACCCAAACTACTTTAGAGCAATGTGCAAAAACACACAAAACACCTTAACAACTGCATAGCAACACCCAAACTACTTTAGAGCAATGTGCAAAAAACACACAAAACACCTTAGCAACTGCATAGCAACACCCAAACTACTTTAGAGCAATGTGCAAAAAACACACAAAAACCCTTAGCAACTGCATAGCAACACCCAAACTACTTTAGAGCAATGTGCAAAAACCTCACAAAACACCTTAGCAACTGCATAGCAACACCCAAACTACTTTAGAGCAATGTGCAAAAACACACAAAACACCTTAACAACTGCATAGCAACACCCAAACTACTTTAGAGCAATGTGCAAAAAACACACAAAACACCTTAGCAACTGCATAGCAACACCCAAACTACTGTAGAGCAATATGCAAAAACACACAAAACACCTTAGCAACTGCATAGCAACACCCAAACTACTTTAGAGCAATGTGCAAAAACACACAAACACCTTAGCAACTGCATAGCAACACCCAAACTACTTTAGAGCAATGTGCAAAAAACACACAAAACACCTTAGCAATTGCATAGCAACTCCCTAACTATTTTAGAGAAATGTGCATAAAACACACAAAACACCTTAGCAACTGCATAGCAACACCCAAACTACTTTAGAGCAATGTGCAAAAACCACACAAAACACCTTAGCAACTGCATAGCAACACCCAAACTACTTTAGAGCAATGTGCAAAAAACACACAAACACCTTAGCAACTGCATAGTAAAGAACTAACATCTTAATAGTCAAACACAAAACACTTTAGCAACCACATAGCAACACCCCACCAGTAGCCCATAATACATACTAGCAACAGCCTACTGTATTAATGTGCCAAAAAACACAGAAAAACTGTATAGCAACTGATGGGGGTGGATTCTAGAATCCACAGCCACTTCAATATATATATTTTGTGTGATTTATAATTAAGTTATTAATCAACATTTATTCTTCTAAATGATTTGAATGACTTCTTCAAAGTATGTTAAAGAATTTATTTTCATTTTCATCTTCAAACACTCGAGAATAATGATGTCTGTACCTCTCACTGAGAGAAAAGTACAACTTATCAGTATGTTTAAGGGAAGTAACCTGTTCAACCAACTTCAACCTTGGAGAAGCTATGCATCCTTTGTATCTGTGTGAGCTAGTATTCTGTGTTACAGATCAGTATTGGTGAAAGATGAACAACTGGCACCCTGGATAATGCATAACTTGCTATTCTCGACAAGTTGGCACCTAGAAGAGCAGTTCTGTGACCTCTGAGGGTCACTCCATGCCTAAACCATGGTCTTGGTGTCGTCCGAATAATCGTTAGAGAAGTTTATCTATTTCTTAGCCAATCAGAGTCATTCAGCCTGAAGTGATGACATAGTTAGTGGACTCTGTTAGAGTATAATTGTTTTGGAAATGTGAATGTATGCAGGGCGGCCTTTAAAATCTGACTCTTGGGCTTCATTCATCATATCTGGTCTTTGGGTCCCTAACTGTAAATTCCCCTACACAACGCCCAGGCAAATGCAGGGGAAAACACCACTCACATTTTCTTAAAGCTTAAAATCTAGTTCTTTGAAATGCCTCCTCTTTCAAACCTGGAGAAACGAAAGTAAACATCACTATGAATTCATCAAGTCACAAGACTTACTAAACAGATCTCAAATAACTTCCTGATCGCAATCAAAACATATAAAGCAACCTCAAACATAAACTAGCTGTTAAATAGGCAAGCCAAGCCAAGAGCCTGTCAAAATACAAACAGACGATAAGGAACACATGCTTTGTGTCACATCTATTGTTGGAATCATATGGAAGGAAGCCAGCAAAGATAAAGAGCAAACAGAGTCTTTACCGTAAACCATTGTTTTTGCTCTATTGAAGGAAGTGATACTCCAAAAGGTTATTTAGGGTAAACCATAATAAATTAAATGTGCAAATAAAGTGGCATCTGCAACTGTCATTCCTTGTGACAGAATGCACCATGCGCTGTGTGGTATCAAAGTAGGGTTGCCAACTGTCTAGGGTTGCCCACTTCAGGAAAGGAAAATATGGGACAATCATGGTTCTTTATAGGATAGGGTGACCAGACGTCACTGTTTTCCGGGGACAGTCACGGTTTTTGGTGTTCTGTCCCCGACCGGAAATGTCCCCATTTTACAGCTCGTAGTAAAAACATTGTTGAAATAGTCAACTTGACTACAGTGGTTCAACCTTAAAGGATTAGTTCACTTTCAAATTAAAATTTCCTGATAATTTACTCACCCCCATGTCAAGATGTTCATGTCTTTCTTTCTTCAGTAGAAAAGAAATTAAGGTTTTTGATGAAAACATTCCAGGATTTTTCTCCTTATAGTGGACTCCAGACGGTTGAAGGTCAAAATTAGTTTCAGTGCAGCTTCAAAACGTTCTTACACGATCCCAGACGAGAAATAAGGGTCTTATCTAGAGAAACCATTGCTCATTTCCTAATATACAGTGAGGAAAATAAGTATTTGAACACCCTGTTATTTTGCAAGTTCTCCCACTTAGAAATCATGGAGGGGTCTGAAATTGTCATCGTAGGTGCATGTCCACTGTGAGAGACATAATCTAAAAAAAAAAATCCAGAAATCACAATGTATGATTTTTAAACTATTTATTTGTATGATACAGCTGCAAATAAGTATTTGAACACCTGAGAAAATCAATGTTAATATTTGGTACAGTAGCCTTTGTTTGCAATTACAGAGGTCAAACGTTTCCTGTAGTTTTTCACCAGGTTTGCACACACTGCAGGAGGGATTTTGGCCCACTCCTCCACACAGACCTTCTCTAGATCAGTCAGATTTCTGGCCTGTCGCTGAGAAACACAGAGTTTGAGCTCCCTCCAAAGATTCTCTATTGAGTTTAGGTCTGGAGACTGGCTAGGCCATGCCAGAACCTTGATATGCTTCTTACAGAGCCACTCCTTGGTTATCCTGGCTGTGTGCTTCGGGTCATTGTCATGTTGGAAGACCCAGCCTCGACCCATCTTCAATGCTCTAACTGAGGGAAGGAGGTTGTTCCCCGAAGTCTCGCAATACATAGCCCCAGTCATCCTCTTCTTAATACAGTGCAGTCGCCCTGTCCCATGTGCAGAAAAAAACCCCCAAAGCATGATGCTACCACCCCCATGCTTCACAGTAGGGATGGTGTTCTTGGGATGGTACTCATCATTCTTCTTCCTCCAAACACGTTTAGTGGAATTATGACCAAAAAGTTATATATTGGTCTCATCTGACCACATGACTTTCTCCCATGACTCCTCTGGATCATCCAAATGGTCATTGGCAAACTTAAGACGGGCCTGGACATGTGCTGGTTTAAGCAGGGGAACCTTCAGTGCCATGCATGATTTCAAACCATGACGTCTTAGTGTATTACCAACAGTAACCTTGGAAACGGTGGTCCCAGCTCTTTTCAGGTCATTGACCAGCTCCTCCCGTGTAGTTCTGGGCTGATTTCTCACCTTTCTTAGGATCATTGAGACCCCACGAGGTGAAATCTTACATGGAGCCACAGTCCGAGGGAGATTGACAGTCATGTTTAGCTTCTTCCATTTTCTAATGATTGCTCCAACAGTGGACCTTTTTTCACCAAGCTGCTTGGCAATTTCCCCGTAGCCCTTTCCAGCCTTGTGGAGGTGTACAATTTTGTCTCTAGTGTCTTTGGACAGCTCTTTGGTCTTGGCATTGTTAGTAGTTGGATTCTTACTGATTGTATGGGATGGACAGGTGTCTTTATGCAGATAATGACCTCAAACAGGTGCATCTAATTTAGGATAATAAATGGAGTGGAGGTGGACATTTTAAAGGCATATATATAAAAATTTTAACTATAAATGCTTATCTTGTCATGATCATGAGTTGGAGTGCCCTGTTTAGCCACTAGAGGGCACTCCAACATGGACTCTTATTTCACTGTTTTGGACTTCATTTCCCATACTCACCCCCTGGACTCATTATCCTCATTTCATTGCACTCAGCTGTTTTGTGTTTGCTCATTAGTTTCTGTCTATTTATACTCAGTGTTTCTGTCTTTGTTTGTGGTTCGTTATTATTTGTTATGTGCACTTTTGTATTCCTGGCTTTTTGTTTGTGGACTGATTACGTGGAGTTTGACCCTTGCCTGTCTTTGGATTTACGTTTTTGGATTTACCAATAAATGCTGCAACTGGACCCTAACATCTTGTTTGTGTGCATCCGTGACACATCTTGAACTAGTTCTCTTCTTCTTCTCTATTTGAATTCCAGCAGTGTAGACACTGCTAAGTGTATTACTGCCCTCCACAGGTCATATTCAATATGCTACTGCAAGTATATAACAATTAGTTCAAACTTTGACCTGTGGAGGGCAGGAATCCTGGAATGTTTTCATCAAACACCTTAATTTCTTTTCGACTGAAGAAAGAAAGACATGGGGGTGAATTTTTAATTTGAAATTTAATTTGAAAGTGAACTAATCCTTTAATATTATGAAGCGACGAGAATACTTAAAATACAATATATATATATATATATATATATATATATATATATATATATATATATATAAATATAAAAAAAATCAAAAATTTGAGTCGGGAAAGTTTCTAAAATTTGGTTGATTTGACACAGAATGATCCAAATGTGTTTATGTCTGAGAACCTTTACATCTTTTATACACATACTGTACTTTTATACACATAACTGCAGATACTGAAGTGACATACACTGTTTGTTACAATACAAATATTTTGAGTATGTGCCTTATTCTCCTATAAAGAACCACAATTGTCCCTTATTTTCCTTTCCTGGCAAGTTGGCAAGCCTATATCAAAGTGATCTGGTCTTATAACAACAGCAAGCAGGATTGCTAACATCATGATGTCATGGCCGTTACAGAGATCAGGAAGTAAATTTGTCAATTCCAGTCCATGTTGACTCTCATAGAGTGCAAATACAGCCAGATGTGACTGACAATGATGTCGAACATAATAAACATTGCTCTCACGGATAACCGATAGCTAATAACCGCCTTATGATGAAAATGTGTCCACACAATATGTCCATTTATTAATGAGGTGGACAAGTGACAAGCTAATCGTTATGTTTTCACAAAACAGAGGTGTTGCTATGCATTAATTCATCACATTGGCAATATGTTTGCCTTTAAATCTGTTCAATATCCACGTCAGAACCACATTCTAGTCAGCTTTACTACAAGTTCTTCCTGTCGAGGCTTAGATAAGACCAACATTTTCCTGTTGCTAGCATTAGCTCGTTTCATACACTTCACCCATTACCTAGTTTTTTTCTTTCTTTCTGGAAAAACAAGATAAAAGCTGAAACTGTCACTTTTAAGGTGGTGACTGTTCTGTTCTGTTCTGTTCTATTCTGTTGTAACTGTGACTTTAGTAATGAGCGTGGGAACATGCAATTATTCTTGTGGTGTCTCATCTCCAGATGTTAAAACCCACTGATATTAGCGTGACTAGCCAGGCAGAACATTCCAGCCAGGTATATCATCTCCGAGGAGAGGACCGTTGAATACCTGGCTCCCTTATACGGCACTTAGATTTTTCTAGCTCTGTGCCTGGCACAACATGTGTGCTTTAGCTGGTGAAGCTAGCTGACTAGCCTAGCAAATATAAACTTACGTAACTCGTGCCACACTGTTTGCTTCACATCAAGCAGATTTTTGAGGAGACATTTGTTTAGTAATACCCTATAGCAACACATTGAGAACACCTTAGCAACCACATAGCGACACCCTTTGTGATTTCTTTTAGCATGAATGATTAGCCACATTATTCTTATGTTGACTCTGTCTTACTTAGTTGGGGGCACTTAATATTCAGCAATATTATTGATCTGACTGTACTGATGCTGTTGTATGAGAACTGAACTGAGCTTGACGATGACAGTTTTTTTTCAGTAGAGTTGCTTTACAGATGAAACAGAACTGAATCAACACTACAGTGATAACAGGAAGATTATTCATTTCAGCTGAAGTCAGTTTAAAGTACTATATAAATAAAGGTGGCTCCTAAAATAATTCCCCTGGTGTGCAACAATGAAATATTTTTTCTGAAGGTTACATGTCATATGCTAGTGCTTAGTAAATCTTGTATGACGTTTTATTAGTTAATTGATGTCATTCCTCTCTTCCCAGGAACATAGAGATGCACCTGCGTAACCAAGCAGCAGCAAAGATGGAAAGACATTCTCTTGGCACATGTTCATATGAATCTAGCATCTTCTGCAAAGCTCTGGAAAGATATAAATGACAACACAGAAACCTTTTTGCAAAAACACTACACTTTGTGCATATGATAAAATGTGCTCAGAATCCCTCCAATCACTCATTTAGTTTATTTATTACCTTATAGCAACATTATAGAAAGAAAGTAATGTAATGTAATTATATAAAAGTGGTTCATGTGGTAACATTTTTTTTTTAACTTTTTAATGACTGAATATAACGTTATGCCTTATAGAAAAATATAGTTTAATATAATATAATAACTGCTAAATATAATGTGGTAACGTGGTAATGTGGTATAATAACATATAACATAACATAACATAACAACATAAAACATGCTTATAGTAATGTTATTATACATTTTAAAATATTAAAATATTATTATTTAAAAATATATATTTTTAATATGATGGAGTCAACGTAACATCAAAAAAAAAGAAAAAAAAAATCCAAGCCAGGAAAAGTCATGAAATGTTTAAAAAAAAAAAAAATAGAATAGAGCTGTCAAATCGATTAATTGCAATTAATCACATTTAACATAAAAGTTTGTAAATATGTGTGTGCGTGTGTGTATATATATATATATATATATATATATATATATATATATATATATATATATATATATATATATATATATATGAAGACTTCAGATGCAAAAGCCATTATGTGCCGTCTGAAATTTTCTTCTAAAATGAGCGTTTTTATCAAGCTCGTATGTTCAGTTATTTCACTTTAATGGCAATGAAAATGACCTATTAATTGCCATTGAAGTAAAATTAATTAATCATGATTATTTACATAAAACATAACATAAAATTTTCTATATATATATATAATGTGTGTGTGTGTGTATATATATATATATATATATATATAATTTTTTTTTTTTTTTTTTTTTACTAGTGGGTGCAGGACACTTTAGTTCATTTATGTAAGTGAGGATAGCAAAATAAAGTAAACTGTGACATATTATACCCAAAACTTCTTCATACAGTGGACTATCAGTAAAATTAATAAAACTTTGGAACCAGAAATTATTCAGACACTTTGACCTGACCATGTTTTGTTTAAAGGTGCAATATATCATATTTTTGCAGTAAAATATCCGAAAACCAGTGTTATATATTTTGTTCACTTGAGTACTTACAATATCCCAAATGTTTCCAACTATTTGTAAATCGTGAGAAAATTGCAATTTTAGCCAAGGCTCCGGGCCTGTCAATTGCGTCATACCCGTGTTTCCCTCCGTTTCCGGTTTTATTTTGTAGAAACCATGGAAACACCAAAGACGTTTTATTAGACAAGGGAACAACTGTTTTGATATATTTATAGACAGAAAACTAATTATTGTTATTTAGCTCAACACGTTTAGTCTTATTGTTTAAATAAATTTTCTTGATTTTTTGCGAGTACCACGCTTTACCATGCCTCAGAGAAAAACACTATTTTGTGAAGTAGCTAACATAGTATAATCAGATTCAGCTTTATTTTTAGTAACAGTAATACAGTATTTTCTCCATCATACAATACGTTTTAAAAATTAATCGCATGCCATTTATCAACACAAGCCATCCAGCATTTAATATGATATTCTAAAATCGATCTATCTTACTGCAGTGTGTAACAGTGTCTCACAGCAGCTGTCGAGTGAACGCACAAAGTAATGTTATAACATCATTTTCAACACATTCAAATGTATCTAATATGATAAACAGAGGTGTGTTACCTCATACTCATGACCGGAAAAGCGGAAGCGGCGCCGGCGACTGTGTCACAATAAAAATTCAGCTGCTCGTGAGGCGTGTGTTGCGCAATCGCTCCAGCTCCTCGTTCAGCTCCCACAACACTCGGTCCTACTCTGCTTCATACTACAGTAACGTTAATTATCGCATCTATGAACATGATTTCTTCCCGAGTCCTATCCCTATTCTTTTGCACCGTCCGTTGAGGTGAAGACCACATGTCCCAAGATTCCACGCTCAAACTTGCCGTCATCAAGCTACACCTTTGTATTGAATAGGCCTCTAGCGACCTCTAGTGGACAGAAATCCTACATACTGCATCTTTAAGTGTTATCTGACATAATTAAGATAAATTTTTTCTGACACAGTTTAACTCTGAGATCTTGTCATATTTAATTACCATTTTTTAAACAATAGTGAATAAACTGTATTAATGAATGAAATGTTCAAGGTGTCTGAATAAATTTTGGTTTGACTGTATATATATATTTACATACTTTTATCTTAGATGTGATTAATCGCGATTAATCGATTTGGCAGCACTAGTAAAAAAATCTTTAAAAGTCATGTTTTTTTCTAGCTAATATACATTTTTGAGTTATGCTCATTTAAAAATATTTCTTCAGCTATAAATTACTCTTTGTGAGTGAAATATCTATAAAATCATGTTTAAATCCTTAGATTAGTGGGAAAAGTCCTAGAGAAATCATGGCACACTTTGATATTAAAAAGCAATCCAACACGTGGCAATCAGCCACCAACAGGCAGTGGGAACCACCTGTAAATCCCTATTTGCAACACAACGGTGCCAGCTGAATCAACATGGAATACAAAGATGGCCGATATATCAGCTCCCACACAGACTCTATTGAAATGGCCTGTTAAGCCATAAACACTGTTCAGATCTATGTGCAAAGGGGGCAGCGGGTGCAATAGAGGAAATGCTGACGCTAACCCAGGCTGAGAAAACCCATTGCACAAAGCATCCTGAACAATAAGCACAATAGCACAGTGGTCTTTCCCTTTTATGTGCTCACCAGAGGGGGATTACATGTACGTCACTAATACAAAACACAAGAGGGGGCTTCTGTCAAGGCCGTCATAATGAATTATTGGAAAGACTCGAAGCAACATGGAGCATGTTTGTTAAAGTAAGGGATAATGTACAGTGAGCCGGTCATTATTGCAAAATAAACCCAGACAAGTGGTTTTGCATCACCCTAAAGGGATTTATTCCAGTTAAGTTTATTTCCAAATGATGGTTTTGTTATATATACACACACATTGAAATATGCAGTCATTATAAAAACTATAACTTTACTTATTAGTGCTATCAAACGATTAATCGCGATTAATCATATAGAAAATAAAAGTTTGTGTGTACATAGTATACATGTACTGTGTATTTTTAATACAGTGGTGCTCAGAATTATTGGTAAATATGATCAAAGATGACTGTAAAAATAAATCTGCATTGTTTATCCTTTTGATCTTTAATTCATAAAATGAGTAAAAATCTAACCTTTCATTGAAGGAAAAGAATTGAAAGTGGGGGGAAAGTCACATTATGAAATAAATGTTTTTCTCCGAAACATGCTGGCCATAATTATTGGCACCCCTAGAATTTTTTATGAGTAAAATATCTCTGAAGTATATTCCCAGTCATATTTACATTTTTTTAGCACACCAGGGTCATCATAAACATGAAATTGCCGAGCCATGACTTCCTGTTCCACAGGAGTATAAACATGAGGAAACACAAAGGCCAAATCCCCTTAATCATTCATCACAATGAGAAAAACCAAAGAATATAGTTCTGATGTGCAGAAAAAGATTGTTAAGCTTCACAATATAGAAAGTAGCTGTAAGAAAATAGCTAAAGCATTGAAAATCCCCATTTCCACTATCAGGGAAATAAGTAAGAAGTTCCAATCAACTAAAGATGTTACAAATCTGACTGAGAGAGGACATGTGTCTAAATCATCCTAATGTGAAGTGAGGAGGAGAGTTTGAGTGGCCAAAGACTCTCCAAGGATTGAGAGTTGGAGACAGTTGAAGGACAGTTGGAGAATTGCAGAGATTAGTTGAGTCTTGAGTCTCAGAAAGCGATAAAAAAAATATATATATATATCAAACAGCACCTACATCCCCACAAGTTGTTCAGGAGGTTTTCAAGAAAAATCCTCTGCTCTCATCCAGAAACAATCTCCAGCATATTCAGTTGTCAGACAAGACTGGAACTTCAAACGGGACCGGCTTCTACGGTCAGATGAAACTACAAAAAAGAGCTTTTTGTCAGCAAACCCACCAGATGGGTCTGGTGCACACATGGATAAAAAGTACCCCATGTCCACGGTTAAATATACTGCTGGATCTTTAATGTTGTGGGCCTGTTTATTTTTGCTGGAGTTCCTAGACATCTTGTTCAGATACATGGTATCATGGATTCTACCAAATATCAACAGATAAAAAATCAAAACCTGACCACTTCTCCTAGAAATCCTATAATGGGCCGTGGTTGGATCTTCCATCAGGACAATGATCCAAAACAAACATCAAAACCAACACAAAAATGTGTCACTGAGCACAAAATGAAGCTTCTGCCATAGTCTTCCCAGTTCCCTGACCTGAACCCCAAAGAAAATGAGTGGAGTGAACTGAAGAGAAGAAGCACCAACATGGAGCTGGAATCTGAAGGATCTAGAGAGATTCTGCATGAAGGAATGGTCTCTGACCTCTCCTCAGGTGTTCTCCAAACTCATCAGGCATTATAGAAGACGAATCAGAACTGTTTTCTTGGCAAAAGGAAGTTGCAAAAACTATTGAATAAAAGGGTGCCAATAATTGTGGCCAACGTGTTTTGGATATATGAACAAAAAACATTCAAAGGTCATAAAAATAATTACACAAGCAACTACATTAACGTTTTGTTTTGTTTGCTTTTATCAGAGATTAAAATACATTAAATATGGCAGTGTTGTCAATTTTCAATTGACCTGTAAATGATTGAAGTGCTGGGGCACTTTACTTAAAAACTTTTCTTTTAACCTTTAAAACTAAATGTTTTAATATTTGTCTTAGTTTGCATTTTCTCAGTCCTTCTTTATAGCGCTCATCCCCAGAGCCAGACTAAGAGCTTTTAGCTTAATATTTAACTACAGATAACATTAACTTAAAATAGCAACGGATGCTCTTAATGATACATCAGTGCTGTTGAAAGCAATGGTTATCACTCCACAAAATAAGTTTATGGTCCTGTCTACTTTCTCTAAAAACAACCAGCTAGACTATAATAAATAGACTGCTGAGGTAAGAACTGTATTTCGGGCCTCTTAGCTATGTGGAAGTACAAGCAAAGACAATTTAATAATTTAAATTGACTCTCCAATGCAACAAACAGCAAACGTAAAGTGGATATATTTAGTAAATAAACAATGGTTTCAAATAGAGAAATTATATGTAAAAAATAAACGACTGGGTAATCAAATCTACTTTGATTGATGCCAAAGAAGATGTGCTCGGCCAGGCTGGTTGCTCATAAATCAAATGCTTAATTCAATTTAATTTGATTTGAGTACATAATAATAATAATAATTAAAAAAAAAACCTTCTGAACAATAATCCAGAATGGGGACAGAAAAGAACAGTTAATTCATCTGGAAGGCCAAACAAATAGCAGTGATTGCTGTTGACAGTGTCTAACTGTGCAGAGCTCGACGTGGCAAGACGTCGGGCCTAACCATGCTGAAAGAAGTTGCCTGGCAACTGTGAGCTCTTTCTCTCATTTTCTCTACAGAGTAAGCCTGGACTTTCTGGAAAAAATGTGAATGAAGTCTAACTGCCACTTCTCTAAAGAGGACTAGTGCAGAGTGTCATTTCTTGCTCTGTTATAGTAAGCAAATAAGTTGTTGCAAATCTGCTGTGCTATTTTATGCATTTTACATGCATTTCCAGCTTGCACATTAGATATTTACAGTAAATTATGAATTATAGTTAATTATACAATTCTATGAACATGATTGGACTGACAGACAATAAAACAAGCAAAAAAGTTCCAAAAAATGTGCATTAAAAAAGGCACACTATAGAGCAACCACCCAAAACAGCCATGCAACAACATAGAAACACCCTATCAACCACCTAAAAAACCCATAGCAACGCCCTGGCAACCACCCATAACATCCTAGCATTGTGGCAGAAACTGCCACTGCACAGGTAAACATAATACATTTACATAATAACATAATAACATTTATATACAGAAAATGCAAAAGTCTAGTTTATAATTATATTTTGAGTTACGATTTCATGAAATTAATCCAATACCATTATTTGGTTAAGTAAATAAAAAATATGGTCATCCTTTAGATTAGAGTCCAATTCTCACTATTAACTAACTATTAACTATTAAAAACTTCTAATTACTGCTCATTATTTGTTAGTAAGGTAGTTGTTAAAGGTGCTTTAAGTGATGTCACGCGTTTTTAGGCCAAAACATTTTTTGTCACATACAGCAAACATCTCACTATCCGCTAGCTGCCGTCCCCTGAACACACTGTAAAAAAACGCGGTCTCTGTAGTCGCCACAAGCTCCGAAAATGGCAATAAAAACAAACTGGTGCAGCCTGGACCACGAAACATAATAAACATGCTCCAGCAAATAACCGACAAGAATGATTTTAAATGCGCGTTCATGACTGTTTCAGGAAGCACGGAGGGGAGGAGGAGGAGGAGGAGGGAGGGTCTAGCTAGCCTCTGTTTTGTTTGACAACACTTCGAACGTCAACAGGAAGTTACTCCACCCAGGATCACTTAGAGTACCTTTAAGTTTAGGTATTAAAGGTAGGGTAGGCAATTTAGGAGAGAGGCTAGCAACACCCTCCCTTACGAGCATCTCAAAAGCCACGCCTTCTTCAAAACACATGAACGCACACAAATTACCTCATGTCTCACAGCACATAACACTACAATAATAATGATTGTAAACAACTTAGAGAGCTCTTACCTGTACCACCTGACTGCTGCAGGTTCATTTCGGCGTTGATAGTGTTGACATAGAAATGCATAAATCCGAGTCTGAGGATGTAAACAGCTCAGAGTAGAATGTCACGGGTTGCCATCTTTTAATTACGGTTATGACGTTGCGTGAAGGCAGGATAAGCTTGTTGTTTTGGTTCAGGAGGGATTGTAAAAAGTGCTGTTGTTTGTTTGTGGCACTCTGTGACTGTCTGTCTACAATTCTGCATAGCCTCATGAAATGCACTGATGATGTATGATGTCTGCGCAAGCAGGGTGTGCGGAGGTAGGACATTGAATGCATGATTGGATGAACATTTTTTTGGTCCTGAGACTTCCACAGAAGATGTACATGTTTTTAATATTTAGACCACTTCTTTTATTGATTGCTATCAGGATGTGAAGAGAGTTTCAACCAGTATAACAAAAACTGTTATTTATTTATGTTATTTTATTTTATTTTAAATTGCCTACCGTATCTTTAAGGGATATTGAATATGGTCATACAGAATAAGGCATTAATATGTGCTTTATAAGTACTAATAAACCGCCATTATCCTAATAATATGCATGCTAATAAGTGAATAGTAAGAAATATACCCAAAACTAAAGTGTTACCAAAAATATAAACAAAAAAAATATATAATAATGAATAATTATATGTAGTCACATTTGGTTATTAATTGCCTCCTAAACAACTGTTACTAGATTAGTCTTAATGAAATGATTAAAACAGTCATCTATGAGCATCTGTTAAACATGTTATGCATATTCTGATGGTTATGGATATGTGCATATTTTAAGAGGCCTGACTTCCATCTTTCATTCATTCCCACTATATCTCTCTTTCTGCATATTGATGTCATGCATAAGAGCGCAAATAACCTAGAGCAGGTTGTATGCGGTTTTGTTTTCAAGTATTCATGGACATGCATAAATGCGACAGTTCTGCCAGCGAAGCACATGACAAACCCATGTGCTTCAACATGTTATGTGATCAAAGTGCTTTTGCGCAGGACAGAGCATTATACTTGCTCTAAAGTTAAATGATCAGAGTCTAAGGGGTCTGTCCGGATCTTCAGCAACATTTTCTGTGACTGCTAACTAACATGACTAAGGTAATTATATGCAGTTTTTAAAGTTGTTGGACATTTTGAATCTCAACCCCAATATTGTGCACCTAAAACCTGATTTTTTCATCATTATTCTTAGAAATCTGTCTTTCATATTGATCTGGAATCAGTTTAGCTCTTGAAGTATAGGGGTTTAAGTGGGATTAACTGGTTCTAGATCAGCGGAAATCATACCCTTCCTTCTACTCATGCTAAATGCTTGCCAAGTTGGCAAGCCTTGGCCTAGTCAGCATGCCTGTTTGAGAGGAAAAAAAAAAAAGGGGTGGGGGGTGGGGGGGTTTGGTGGTTAATGAGCATGAGCCATCTCTGTCTCAAGTTACTCTGTTATAATCCCTGCAAAGGTCAGCAGGAAACAACAGGCTTATAGGAAATCAGAGAAGGTGAGTTATTTTGCAATCAGTGCCGCCTTGTTATTATTTACCTCTTCCAGTGAAAGATCAGTGAATGGTAAGCCCCACCATTTAGGTATTACTGACGTCTCAAAAGGCTTACTACTGCTCTTTTAGGTTTAGCCCTGAGGAAGCAGAGTATTAAGGTGCTGCTACTGTAATTGTGAATTTCAGATCCCACAGACAGGCCATTTTTAAAACCTGCCTATTACCAACACCTCCCAGAGAAATGGCTCTGTGAGGAAGGAAAAAAGGAAGCCACATTGATTTACTTTACAAGGTGTACTCTGCCTGAGGAAAGAGTTAAAAGGCAGTCTTATTTGACTGATACAAATATGTTTTCATCTGCCACAAGAGCAATTGTTTAGTGTTTTCTCCATCAAATTAAGTAATCAACATCTGTATTGCATTTTAAAAAATCTTGTTACATTTAAAAGGCTATGCGTCAAAGAGTAGCGGCAATCAAGCCGCTCAAGATGAGACAAGGAAAAATGGAGGCCATTACGGAAATGAGGAACCTTTTAGGGCTGCCGTGCTTTGATTCAGTCACAGCTGTTCTCATCATGAATAAATGATCATTTGTTGACTGAATACCTAAAATTATGCTTCCCGTCAAGAACAGAAGACCACAAGACTGATACAGTTTTTGCCATTTAATAAAAAAGAAGTCTTTGGCAGATAAACAGATTTGGCAATAAATAACACAATGAAATACATACAAATACACACTCATACAAAATAAATTAAGCAATTTGGATCAGTTGAATTTATAATGTGACAATGCTTGAGAGAGGAAGATCACAGTTGCCCAGAATATAGTCTCTTTTCATTGTGGACATCTTGTTTACGACTTTGAATCGAAGCGACCTCTGGCAGAGATCATCTTCCGATATACCATCAAAGAAAAAGTCCTCATTAAAGATTGGATTGCGGCTCTTCCTGATGACCGTGCTGCGCTGTTTCTGGATTTTTCCAGGCATGAGAGAGAGGCTAACACTGCAATTAATGCTTTTAGGGTCCACTGATAGAGCATACAGGCCTTCAGCACTAATGAGGCGGACACGAAGTCTCTGGTTTTCAGGGCAGTACTCTGCTGACAGCCGCAAGGTCCCGTCCCTTCCTACAGGCACCAAATTCTCTTTCATCACCCTCTCCCGGTGCAGAACCAAGTCCATGGGGAAGATAGCCGGAGGCGCCAAGCCGAAACCACACTGGAGAGGTTCTACAAGGCCGTCGGATGCTCTCCTCATGATGTTGGGGCTGTTGTCCGTGGAACTGCCCTCATCCGTCGATAAGGAATTGTTTCTGGACATGGCAGCCTTGCGGAGGTTGCGGTAGAGGATTTTCTCATGGTTAAGTGCTTTGAGGAGAGAAGATTTTGGTGGGCATCTGTTCAATAGAGGAGAACTGAAGGGGGAAGATTCTGCCGAGGAGGTAGTATCGCTATCCAGAGTTCCCTGTCGGTGCAGGGTGAAGCCTTTTGGAGAAAGTCTGGAAGTAAGAGTGTTCAGGCTAAAGGAAGAAGGGGAGATTGAAGATGGCAAGATGGGGGATGATGGCATGGAAGATTTGGAGCAAGTGCTTGACCTACTCCGGGGAAGAACCAAGGGGATTCCACTTGAGTTAGGGTCGTTGTGGAAGAGGGACTCCTTTCTCCTGGTGTGGGGACTTTCCAGCAAGGTGCAAAAGCCATAGCAGGTTTGAGCTTTAGCCAAGTGGGGCAGGGAAAGCGCAGCCTGGCTTTGAGGATCAGCATTGGTGGTTTCCTCATCACTACAGCCATTGTCATATGGCCCATCGTCAACACTCTCCACCTGGATGATATGGTTATTGGGTAGCTCTCGGTTATTGGCCTCTCTCTTTGGACTTTCTTTCTCACATGGAGACACTCGGATACATGGAGTCGGCCTCCCCTGCTCAATACTCTTGCCCTCCACTGGGCTTGATATCTTGGGGGGAATGCAGAACTCTGGGATGGTGTCTGGGGTAATGATGTTTGGACACAGCAAGACTCTCTTGGCTTTGTCAATGGATGACTTGTCTCCAAACATGATGTCTCCGATTTTGAAGCTGTATTCCGTTATGGGAATTGGCAGGTTGGTCCTTTCGACGGACACTCTGATCTTATCTACCACCCACATGGGAAGTCAGTTTGGACTCAGGTTAGAAACACTGCAAAAATGGAAGGATGTAAGGTTAGAAGTCTGGTCCACTTAGTTTTATATCAAAATTGTGCAAAAGGCTTTCTATCTTATATCCAAAACATTTTGTATGCTGCTTACCTTGTGTACTTGATTCTCCGGTGGAGGAATTGAGCGTCTGTTCAGACAGGTCCTTGTTCTATACGCTGCATTAAACAAGGTCTTCAGGGTGATAGCCAAGAGTCTCTAACCAGCAGGCTCAGACTCTCTCCTGTTAGACCGGCTTCTCTTTGTGACACATGTGAAGGGCTCTTGGCCTTTTATACAGAACAGCACTGTGGGTGGAGAGAAGGGCTATTTGATCACGCCCACAAGTGGTAAGAGAGGGCTGCCCTGCTTTCAAGGCTAAAGGTTCCTATAGAAACTCGCAAGCCACAACACTTTAATCTAAGCAACCCAAGACTGGAAAAGTTAAAGGCCAGTTTGATAAGCAAATTGCAATGAAATCCAGCACATTTGGCATGTGTGTGTGTTTGACTTTCCATTACTCTGTGCAAGAAACTGTAATATTAGATGTAGGTTATAGGTTAATGATAACTGTAAATGATGCAAATCCAAATGCCTCTGGCATTTTTCATGCAACGATGGCAATATTAGTTATACCAATTACGGAATACAGACTTTGATGTATCTGGGTCAGCAAATACAAAGGTCTAAAGCAAATTTACTGAGCTTACAAACTCATCCACACGCTAGGCACATTAATCCCTAATGGAAAGGGGCCTGCTGATTGTGTGATTAGTCTTTTTATTATTAGATTATTTATATTTTCAGAACCATATTATATTCATATTGTTGGAACCGTTAGTCCACATGTTAACTGCATTGCTGAAACTACAGAAACATTGGTCCCACTTTATATTAAGTACCTAGTATGTACTAACTAATACAGACATTTCAATGATGCCCTCTTGTGGCAGGATACAGAGGAGCTTTGCAAAATTTGAATGTCAGATCTGCTGTATAGTTCCCTAATTTTCACTTAATATTCTTAATATTCACACATCTCTGTAAAATCTAGATTTAGACTAATTCCAACAGACACTTCCTGACTATTTACTTTGATAAAATGTGTGCAGAGTAGCCTCTGGTTATGTACTGGTTATGATTTACAGTTTCTTTCTCACATACTACAGCTGTCTTCGACGTCATGCTTGATATTTATGTCTTTGTTTACTGTTAGCTCATGGTCAAAGTTCAAGGGGGTATTGCAGTAACCTTAGAGAATCATAGATGTTGGGCAGACGTAATGATCCTAGAGTGTAGTGATGCCTTTTTGATGGTTTCTAAGAACTGTTGTGATCACATTGAGTAATATTTAAGGCCTTAACAGCAGGAAAGACTTACTCTAATGTTTGAAAAGCATGAAGTAAACAAGTGCTTCAATGTTGATCAAACTTTTTAAATAGCACTTAGAAGTCATTTAGAGATTATGAACAGCTGTACAGGAAATAATTGCTATATAAATATGATTGTGTGATATATACCGACTCAGACTAGTTTCGTGGCTTTTCTTAAAAAATTACGCTAAAGACACATCCCTTGAATTTAGGCTTTTATTCACATATGAACATTCATCAACTCACACATCAGTTGTGGAAAACGGAAGCTCAAACATGTTTGCTTGATGCGTGCGAGAACCAATGAGGTTTATTCTCGTGTTACGCAGCACGTTTGAGCTTCTGCAAGAGGTTTGTTGCAAGCAGGTTCGGTTGAGCTTCTGTTTATGTTCACTGATCAATGTTTATATGTGAATAAAAGCCTAAATTAAATCATATAAAGTGATCAAGTCTCTTCAGAAAATCAATTCATATTGATTAGTTTTACGATCTCTTTATGAACTTTTTGAAGTGTCACAGTTGCGTAGCTGTCTATGGAGGGACAGAAATCTCTCGGATTTCATCAAAAATATCTTCATTTGTGTTTCGAAGATGAACGAAGGTCTTACGGGTTTGGAACGACATGAGGGTGAGTAATTGATGACAGAATTTTTCATTTTTAATTACTATGAACTAACATTTAAATTCATAATTTGATACAATGCACGTATAGTATACACACGTTATTACATAGTGCTTATATTTGCATGTAATTAAAGCTGTAATTAATTTATGTAAATACATCTATAATTACACTGTTGACCTTCCCTTTCCACTAAACCTGTCCCTAACCTTACCTGTATCCCACCTCAATCGCAGCAGCAGTATTTAAAGACACCTAATATAAAGTGTGACCAAATAAATCAATAAATAAAGTGTGTCCTTGTAAACCATTTATGTTATTATATAAATGTGTGTCCTCATATACCATACACACACACACACACACACATGTTGGGTTTTCATGTTTTATTGCTACTTTCCATAGAAATAATGATTTTTATATGGTCCAATCTGTATATTCTACCCCCTAACCCTAAACCTACCCATCACAGAAAACATTCTACATATTTACATTTTCCAAAAATATCATTCTGTATGATTTACATTTTGTCCTCATAACGTAGGGTTTACCAGGACCACACACACAAACCCTCACCCTCATTCACAGTTCCTCCTGTTTTTCTTCTTCCAAACAGGTCCCTTCCCTGTGAGCAGCATCTGGTTTTAATGATTATCATGGGTCACCATGTAATGAGCATCATGTGTTTTAGGGTCACCTTTAAATGCGACCTCAGAATACCATCTTGAGAACTGTTTCTCTACTGCTTCAAAAACAACCCATAACCCATTAAAGGAAAAGAGGGCCTCTAACCCATATGTTTATAAAGCACTGAAAACCTGCAGTTTTTAGTGTGAACACTAGAGGACAGCATCCTGTCAGTTATGGGGACTAATGCTTTTCCGTCAAATGACTCTTCGAGGTCAAAGGGGCATGAGGATAAGCTGTGGCTGTGCTGATGACCGCCTCTTTATTTATATTTCCTTCATTTTGGTTAATCCATAATATATTTTGCATTTATATTTGTTGTTTGTTCATGTGTATGGAAATAATATCTATATTTCAAGTATAGTGGTAGTGAAGTAAAAGTAAATTATATGCAATACATATATATATATATATATAGCAACAGATGCAGGTTCATATGGGATGCTGGTTAGTTGAGTTCTTGTTTTCCTTTGGTCCATCTGTGAGTACTACGCGCACACCTTTTAGTTCTTTTTCTTTCTTTTTTTTTGCATTCGACAGTACATAACCTCTAATAATACATCTAATTTTCTGCTCTATTAGCCTCATTAGCTGTGCTTGCATATTCATCATGTACACAAGCAGCAGTTCAAGCTCCATCACCACGACAACACTATCAGTTACAGCCACAGATCCAGATGAGCTACAGTGCGCACACATACACATACACAAAGACGAACAGAAACTAAATCATAGCTTGTGTACGTCCATACGCTTCAGGAGAAATACTCAATACATACTTCATAATGTCCCGGGCTGGTCATTGCAATAAAGGTCACTCTGTGTACAAGACAGACTGCAGACAGACGTCTGTGAAGTCTTTAGGGACCGGCCTATAAATGTTTGATGACAGCTCTCTCTGAGTATCACTAACATAGGGAACCAGAGAATCTCTCTAAAAGAAACAGTTGACTTGTCAATTTTTTCCCTTTACATCTGAATTATACAAGTAACACTCAAATGTTAAGGGGGGAAAAAAATACCACAAAGTATTATGCATTTGTGAGTACATTATCTCAGTCTGACACATTGTACATTGTATTGGCATATTTAGTCGCAGTAATAGTGACCTCATAAAAAAATAAAATTAAAAAAAAGGTACTATATCATGTGTGATATTTGACCATTCTGAGAATATTAGCAACTGCTGAAAACAGAAATGGAAACGTTCACATTATTTCCACAGTTCCAAAAAGTACAGACAGTTTTTGTGTGTAAATATTATGTAAAAAATATTTTAATTAATTTTGTGTAGAGTACATATCATTTTCTATCATTAAATTGTAATTTATGTTTTATTTCATATATTTACATACACACATATTTGATTATATAAATTGCATTATTTATTATATATTTATTTTATTATTTATAATACAAATGTACACACATACATATATATATATATATTATATACACACACACTGAATTTTGGCCATCTCTAGATATCAGAATCAAATATATATATATATATATATATATATATATATATATATATATATATATATATATATATATATATATATATATATATATATATATATTATTTAGTGTCATTGTTAACAATATATATATATATATATATATATATATATATATATATATATATATATATATACAAACATACACACGTATACTTTATATAAATTACATAGATAGATAGATAGATAGATAGATAGATAGATAGATAGATAGATAGATAGATAGATAGATAGATAGATAGATAGATAGATAGAGACACACACTCACACGTTTAAATATTAGATATTAGGCCAAGTATTCCTATTACTTCACTATGCACATTTAAAGGTCCAGGTGTTTAGAGATCAGCTCAAGTTGCACGGGCAAACACACACACACACACACAGATTTATGCATGTATGTCTTCAGTTGAATATCTGGGCGTGTAACACTGATAGTAGGCAACGAATCGCTCAATAATCGCACTTCAGCTGAAGGACTTATCTCAACATCATATTGCCTCGATGGGGGACCCTAGTAACAAGAGGGGCGGGGCTTCGTGTTCCAGAGGCAGGACCGCAGTTCAGCTCGCGCTGCCTCTAAATCAACTCAATCATCTCTCGCGCACGAGAGCGCGTGCTGCCTTTTAGGTAAGAAATCGTGATTTTCCCCCTTGTTCTTATTTGCAAATGAACCGTTTTGAGGCATCGCACGTGTAGTTCCTCTTTTTTTGGGAGTTCAAGCCGCTTTGGTGTTGATTTATGGTGGACATGTTATGATGGAGCCGAATGAATGGGCGGTGTTGAGTCTCGTGCGGCGTGATGTTTGAATTCTGCAATCTGTCAGTGAATTTGATGCCAGTGATTTATTCCTCCTTGCATGTGAGTGGATTGACCGTGCATCATGATTATCTATCAGAATTTTGCCTGTTGACATTTTTAAATGTACGTTGCTGTTATTGTAAATTCAAGGGTAATTTCAGCTGTTCTCGCATGTAGAGTTGCTTGACACAGTTTTACCTTTTCTGGATATGTTTTAGTTAGTCGCGTTGATTTTAGGTAGCATGAAGTCCTACGGCGACATCGAGGAACGGGGTCGCGTAGCCTCCCTCTCTCAGATGATGGATGGATTTCTTTGGAAATGATGGCCTATTTACATGCAAGGTGCCAGCGTAAGCTGTTTTCAAATTACTTAAATGTAGCGATGTGAACGAATCGTTTTTTTATTCGGATCTTTTCAATGAACCGGCTCAGCAAACTGGCCTGAAGGAATCGGTTCGAGCGTCTCTCGAGTCAATAACTCAGATACTTATTGAACCGATAACCTTGACTGAATTTAGAATAGAATAGATTTACTCACCCTCAAGCCAACATGGGTGTATATGACTATCTTCTTTCAGACAAACACAATCGGAGATATATTTAAAAATATCCTGGCTTTATGGGGGGCGCAATTTTGAAGCCCCCAAAAATGCATTCACCCATCATAAAAATAATCCATACGGCTCCAGGGGGTTAATAAAGCCCCTCTGAAATGAAGCGATGGGTTTTTGTAAGAAAAATATTCATATTTAAAAATGTATGAACTAAATAGCTTCTAGCAGACGACCGTACCTCACAAGTCGACTAGCGGCACACAAAAGTAACCCGTGTCGTGATGTATGGCATAGGATGTAGGAGTATCGTAAGCTTAGACGCCTCACGCGTTTTAAACAAATATGGCTTTGCAACAAACTCAAGCTCCTCTTTTTTTTATATCGAAATCCTCCGACATTTCTCTTAAAAACTGTTCATTTTAGACTTCTAACACGTGACCGGTGTTTTGTTATGCTCTATCCACTGTGCTTCCGCGTTTTTCATTGCGTCATGCATCGGGTCAGGGGTTACTCTTCTGAGCAAACCAATGCGTACGGCCATCTGCCGAAAGCTAGTTATTATAGTTAATAACATTTTAAATATGGATATTTTTCTTACAAAACACATCACTTCACTTTAGAAGGCCTATGGATTATTTTTATGATGGATGGATGCATTTTTTTTGGGCTTCAAACTTTGAATACAATTTTTCTCTAAACTTCCTCTTAACCCCTGATCTAAATCATGGCAACAACAAACTGGACAAATGAAATGATAATAATAACCGTATTAATTTGGCTTATGGCAGCCGTTTTTATTAAAAAAATAAATCCATTTAAGCTTTTTTATTATTACAACACCACCAGCTGACCTCAGTGTCCTCAGAGTTATGGCATGTACTATGGTATGGTATGTATTTATTATGGCTTGTGCATATGACAAAAATTCATATATATATATATATATATATATATATTTTTTTTTAAAGTAATATAGGCCACACCCTTCATATCTCACCAGCTTCAGACAGCCATGTTGAATTAAAAAATCGACATTGGCACTTGAGACTACATTTATGGTGAATTTGGTACAGATCGGGCCAAAAACCTAGGAATAATAATTGTTTTAATTATTATTCAATATCCGTGGTGAAATATGTCTCTTAAAGCTGTAAATTTGTATGTAGCAATTTGTAAATTAATTATACCTCTCATTACATTAAACTGTCATATGAGCCTAATAGTTGCTTGATTGCAAAAACACTGTAACAAACTTTATGTTATTATGTTATGTCAGATCTCCCAGGAAAGCTATCACAAGATTATGCACTGAATCCTCAATCCAAAATGCATTCATGCCTACAACATAATGTATTCATATTTACTTTAGCGTTACACACACATCTGTTTTTCAGAAAGCAGTATTAAGAGAGACATGGTATTTGCACTTTATTTAAAGTCTTTAACGGCAGTCTTCTCGACAGTTAATAGCCTGAAATGGATTATTGTCTTAGGTAATCACACATAAAGGAATACATGGACTGTGTGGAAGTCATATCAATATATATCTGGCATTTCAGGCTCTTTGAAGAAATCCATGTTTTCCTCTAGTGCAGTGCCACACCCCTAGGAATCCGTACTGTACTTCAAAGACATGTCAACTTGAGATTCATGAATGTTACGTTAGAGCAGTGCATATCAGTGTATAAGGGACTGGACTAGCAAGGATGAGCATATTGTTCTATTTAGCAAAATTACCTTAATCTGGATCAATAGACCTGGATTTGATAATTTGGTGTGATCAATACAGCTTAAATGTAATCCAATTGATTGTAAGTGCATTTCATTTATTCATCACCACCATCACATGCATGCGAGCAGCGTTGATTGAGGCAGGATGACGCATGCAGTGTGACTGTGACACATATAATATACACTTTGACCTAGTTTTAACAATCTATTAACATCGTCAATCAATCATGCCCTTAGTCCTATTTGTTTAGCTGCTTTAAAAAAAAAAAAACAGATTTGTGTTGCCCTGGAATACGTTAACTTTCAGATTGATTTTGCATAAATTGCTTTGCAATTTTTGAATCTATGTCAGTGTCAGATGATACACAGAGGGAGGCCGCCATCACTGCTGCAAGGAAAAGGAAATTAGCACTGCTGTTTGACAGGAAAAAGGGATGTTTCTGTATGCGCTGGACTTTGTCACAGTCATATGAGGTCAAGCTGGTGACCTCTTAGTATTATATTTTGTTCTTAAGAAGACATGAATTTTTATTATGGCGAAACCATCGGATGTCATTGCAGCAACACTCTAGCCAAAGGTAATTAGAATGAAAACGTTTGATAGAGCATAAAATCCTAATGATGTTTACGTACATACAGTGCAAATTAGACATTTACGTTAACATAAAAAGCATAATTCAGCAAGAGCATTTATGAAAAGTTTTATAATGTATATTTTTTTATAACAACAGTTAGTTCTGGTCCTCGAATTTGTTTGGCTGAGAGGCGCCACCAGCATCAGCACAGGGACTGTTCACCGTTTGTATCACTCCGCTTGTCTCTGCACGTTCTAGATGGAGCATTTCTCCCAGCGAACGGCAATGGTGGAGGAGAAAACCCATGATTATTTTTGAAATACTACTGTTGTTGTATCACTCAATGTAGTTTTAAAGGATTAGTTCACTTTAAAAGGAAAATTAACCCAATATTTACTCACCCCTAGGTGTATATGACTTTCAATACTTTATATTAATAAATATCCTGATGCGTCCAAGCCTTATAATGGCAATGAATTGGGCCAACGTGTTTGAAGCTCAAGAAAGTGCATCCATACATCATAAACGTTCTCCACGCGACTCCGGGGGGTTAATAAAGGCCTGTGTAAAAAAATATCCATATTTAACAAGTTATAAAGTAACTGTAAACAGTTTGTAATTTGTAAATTTTTTGCTAAATTGTACGTATTTTACGAGTTGCCAAGTTTGTATGAATTCCTATGAATGAACTACCCCTAACCCTGTCCCTAAACCTACCCATCCCTGGGGTTTAGACACATCATATGAATTTGTATTGAGTGAGGTCATTCAAATTCGTATGAATTAGCCACCTCGTAAAATACGTACAGATTAGTCGTGAGATAGTGTTGGAAATTCCCTTAACCATTAAAAGGATTCTACAACAAAAATATCTCTTTCATTGGCACACATGGACACGGCAAACTGATTTATTATTTTTTATGAATTTATGACTTGACCTAGAGAATGAAAGCTATACCAGATGTAGGTAATCACACGCTCTCTCTTTCTCCTCCGCGGCTAGTTCTAATGTGGCATTTTCGAATTAGTAACAGAGGCTTGGGCTTATCTTTTAAACCGTCAACTTGAGATTTGAATCTGTGGTGGAAGAAAGTGGTTCTGCACACAAGAGGGTTTTTAAAGACACTCTGTTGTTTCTTATTTGTTTAAAGGTGCCATAGAATGTGTTCTCAAAAGATGTAATATAAGTCTAAGGTGTCCCCTAAATGTGTCTGTGAAGTTTCAGCTCAAAATACCCCATAGATATTTTTTGTATTTTTTTTAACTGCCTATTTTGGGGCATCATTAAATATGCGCTGATTAAAGCTGCGGCCCCTTTAAATTCTCGTGCTCCCCGCCCCTGGAGCTCACCCTTGCCTTAAACAGCATAAACAAAGTTCCCACAGCTAATATAACCCTCAAAATGAATCTTTACAAAGTGTTCATCATGCAGCATGTCTAATTGCGTAAGTATGGTATTTATTTGGATGTTTACATTTGATTATGAATGAGTTTGAGGCTGTGCTTCGTGGCTAAAGCTAACATTACACACTGTTGGAGAGATTTATAAAGAATGAAGTTGTGTTTATGAATTATACAGACTGCAAGTGTTTAATAATGAAAATAACGACCGTCTTGTCTCCGTGAATACAGTAAGAAACAATGGTAACTTTAACCACATTTAACAGTACATTAGCAACATGCTAACGAAACATTTAGAAATACAATTCACAAATATCACTAAAAATATCATGTTATCATGGATCATGTCAGTTATTATTGCTCCATCTGCCATTTTTCGCTATTGTCTTTGCTTGCTTACCTAGTCTGATGATTCAGCTGTGCACAGATCCAGACGTTAATACTGGCTTGTCTAATGCCTTGAACATGGGCTGGCATATGCAAATATTGGGGGCGTACATATTAATGATCTCGACTGTTACGTAACAGTCGGTGTTATGTTGAGATTCGCCTGTTTTCCGGAGGTCTTTTAAACAAATGAGATTTATATAAGAAGGAGGAAACAATGGTGTTTGAGACTCTTGTTATTCAACTACGCCAAGGCAAATTCAGTTTTTAATTCTAGGGTACCTTTAAATACTTGCTCCATTGAACTGTGGTATAAAAGCAATATCATACAAGTAGCCATGTGATATGGCTCCATATCACATTTTAACAATTCAATAATCTTTAAAAACACTAATTATTTAATTAGTTAACAGTTAAATGTAATATTTAGTAAATCCCAAAACGAACATAATTTTTTACATACAGTACATTATAATATTATGTTTACATGCAATTGTAGCTTTTAAAATCATTCATTTCAGTTTTACATGTTTTATTTCCACTTTATTATAAAAAAGAATTTTCATGTACAGTATTTAAACATCGGCCATAACATAAAATTATCGGCTTAATATTATCAGCCATAGTTTTAATATCAATGCATCCATGATTCAAATTATATCCAGGTGCATTATTTCTTTAAACTGTCTTTTGATCCCCCAAGACTGGGTGCATCCTTCTGTTTCATGAAGTCTGACTAGTAAAAAGGCCTCTGCTACTCTGACTTGACTTGACACAAGAGGAAGGATGTGTGTTTTTGTGATGAAAGGGCATGATGGGAATTAAAATGCAAGATTAATGGACAGAGAGCTTGATGGTAAAGGTTATTGCTCATTACGTGCATTGATTATGTTCTGCTTCTTTTTTCACCTGCATGAGTTAAAGATCGCATCTTGATAAAACAAGTTTCCCATGATCTCAAAATTGGTCGTATGGCCACTTTTGAACATGCGATTGTGTATCTAGTATAAACTGGTCAAATTGCCAAGTTAAAAGTATGAAATCATGTTTGAAATTATAATTGGTCATGCTCTTTGCATTAACTGAAATCTTATGCAAGTTATAAAACTTTTAAAAATTGTTTCCATATCATCAGAAAAGAGAAAATGCAGATAACACCTGCTTTCCTCTGGTTGTATATCCCATATGTGAGGTTATAATTAGCTCTCCCTCTAATGTCACAATCTGGGATGCGGGTTTTTGCTTGCCAAGTACATCAGATAAAATGTACGACACCAGTGACACCACACGCAGAGGATGAAAAAAGAATAAAATGAGGAATTGCTGAAAATAAAAATTCATGTCAGGTTTGGCTTTGGCTCTTAAATGATCCAAGAAGCAAATTAAGAGAGATATTTCAGACTCTGTACAAGAATATCTCATGAAAGTTGACTAATTGACTAGTAGTCCAACAACTGACTACTCAAATATAGTAATGTTGATTATTCAATATAGATTTTTTTTTGTATTTAATCTTTAGTATTGACATTTTTAGCACATTTAAAGGTGCAATATGTAATATGTTTGCAGTAAAATATCCAAAAACCACTAGGCCAATGTTATATATTTTGTTCACTTGAGTACTTACAATATCCCAAATGTTTCCAACTGTTTGTAAATCGTGAGAAAATTGCAATTTTAACCAAGGCTCCGGGACATGTGAGGAGTCGCATGTCAATTGCGTCATACCCGCATTACCCTCGGTTTCCGCTTTTATATTGTATAAACCATGGAAACACCAAAGACGCTTTAATATTTACACATTTTAATAGACAAGGGAACAACTGTTTTTATTAGCGGTGGGCCATTATCGGCGTTAACGTGCTGCGTTAAAGTGAGACTCTTATCAGGCGATTAAAAAAAAATATCGCCGTTAATCTATTCTCAAAATTGGGTTGGAAGCTGGGTCTATACTACGCAAGCTTTGATGACTTTTACCTTGATATTTTAGCGTGGATGTATACCTAGCCGAATTGACCCTTCGCAAAGACCCGCCCCCCTTAGTTACTGTTGCTTTGTCTGACAAGCCATGGCGCTGTCACACCACAAGCAGTGAAAAATACATCGCGGAGCAAAGAAGACACTGACAACACATCGACAGACAAGACAGAGCAGGTTACTTATGATATTAAACAAAATCCCAGCTTTAAAACTGTAGTTTAAGAAATTCAAACAATAAAAACCGTTTTGTTGCTCTTTATTGTGTCGTGACAGATTGCTGTAGCGCCTCAGCTCAAGAGGCTCGTAAACCGATCATCTCTTACTACGAGTCCATTTATAGCATCAAATAAACATGAATGAACAAGCGAATCAATATTGTTTCAAACGCGGAAAGTTGTCAATATACAAAATTTTTCAAGTTTAACTGCACCGAGGTTAATCTTCTGACTGCTTTGTCGGACAAAATGGCGGATTACTTTTATTCATTATTTGGGTAGCACACATATTCTGAATGTCTTCGGCAGAATTCAAATGAGCCATTTTAATCTAGATAAATTCCAAGATTACATTGAGATTAATCTAGATTTAAAAAATTAATCTATGCTCACCACTAGTTTTTATATAGATTTATAAATAGACAGAAAACGAATTGTTGTTATATAGCTCAACACGTTTAGTCTTATGCACGTTCCCATTTCTACTCGGTGTCACTGTTTTTGTTGCGGTTGTTGCGTCGCCATGAACGTTCTCAAGTTAAAGGATTAGTTCACTTTAAAATGAAAATTATCCCAAGATTTACTCACCCTCAAACCATCCTAGGTGTATATGACTTTCTGATGAACACAATCGGAGTTATATTAATAAATATCCTGATGCATCCAAGCTTTATAGTGGCAGTGAACGGGACCAACGAGTATGAAGCTCAAGAAAGTACACCCATCTGTCATAAAGGCCTTCTGTAGCGAAACCATGCATTTGTGTAAGAAAAATATCCATATAACAAGTTATAAAGTAAAATATCTAGCCACTTTCATCATGTTTCATCAACTCGTTGGCCCCGTTCACTGCCATTATAAAACTTGGATGTGTCAGGATATTTATTAATATAACTCTAATTGTGTTCATCAGAGAGAAGAAAGTCATATACACCTAGGAAGGCTTAGGGTAATTTCATTTTAAAGTGAACTAATCCTTTAAAAATAGTTTAACAATAAAAACACATCCTGAGACACCTTCGTTCTGTTCCAAACCATTGGGCTCCAGCTGTTTTTGAACGGAAGAAAGCATTTTATTTAAATATACCCATATAAATGTGTCCGATCATTGTGAAACCAGCATAATTATGCAAAACAAGCCACCAACTAGTCGATTTTGAAACTATCTTGTTTTGCGCAATCCTAGTATCAGGATTCCTCATATTTCTTACTGTGTTGGAAAAGAGCAAGCTCAAAGCAGCTGTATTTTGCTCATTGCCAATTATGTGTCATCCTTCTGGAGACCTTGTGCTTTTAAATTATAAGCAATTAAGTGACGAGAGCTTTCTGAATGTTAAAAGTGATGTTTGTTTCATGTAGTGGTTTTATTCAAGATCAGGAACTCAGAGAACTGTTGTGTTAATGCTTAGTCCTAGCATTTCCTCTTAATCTGACTAACCAATTCTGTGACGCCCCATCAATAATGTATTGATCGATTGAGACAGAGTACTCTGAAAGCAGCACTTTCAAGACGCTGTAAAAACCAGCAACCAACTTCATTCTATACTCCTCTGAAGCTGGGATGAGGTAATATGATCGGGTAATTAATGTGAGTCATATCAGCTTTCCTCTTGTACATTCCCACTATGTATTTTCACAGAGAGGGTGTAATTAAAATCATGTCTTCTGAATATGTTTTCTTTTTTGTGCATTGACTTGGATCAAGGGCCTGCTATTAAGGAGGTCATTATCAAATAGCTTTGGATTACATTAGGCTGTTATGTCTTGGATTATTTAGTGTAAGGATGTCCTCTAAAATTAGTAAAAAGGTTGTGGATGGTTGGCTAATCTGATACACATTTTAAGCTTAAAATAATACTCTTAAATAGGCCTGCAGGCCTTAGTACTTGGACATTAGCAAGGTGCTAATAATGTCATGTTAATCCTAGGTTATGCCATAAAGGATATAGGGGATTAGTCTAGGATAAAAATCAATAATTTATTTATAGTTATTGGTATGGTTCATCCAAAAAGGACAGTTCTGTCAGCAGATAGTCTTTTGCTATTTTACTATTATATGGCAGTATATGAGTGATAAAAATAAATTTATGGTGGTTGTTTAGAGCTTGAAAGCCACTGGTCCCAGTTTATTATTATATAGAAAAGAGCAACTTGAACATTATGCAAAATATCTCTTTTTGTGTTCTATAGAAAAAAAAACTCAAGCAAAATGGTGTTGTTAATTATGACAGAATTATAATTTTTTTGTGCGAATTATTTTGTTAAATCCGTTGTGACTACCAAATACTCCAGAAGAGAATTCCAAAAATTCCCAATTAAGTATTCCATAGGATTCTGAAGCTCTTAGGCACACTGGGAAAATCATGGTGGTAGACCAATATAGTTGGCAGCCAAGCTGAACATATTGAAATGGATTCTGTGGGGTGACGTTTTGTGTGGCTGATTTCTGAGGCTCTTGATTATAATCTTTATTGAATATGGTTCATTAGGCTAATTGAATAAAATTTAGTCACTTCACTTATGGAATTGATTCTGAGTAATTAGTTGAAATCCTAACAGGCTGTGGTTGATTTGCTTGGTTTACTATCAGTTTAGTTTGATGTGTTTTGGTTTGATAAATTAATGTTTTCTACCATTATTGACAGCTCTTACAAAATACTTCATAAACAGTTCTGAATTGAGCCGTACTTATCTGATAAAGCTTTGTATTTTCTGCACAGAAAACCTTATTATAAATACAATAGATGGAGGGATAAAGTTTCTTGCAAGTTAGTCTAACTGGGTAATGATCACCCAATGTAATGTTATTCATTGTAATAGTTGGTAACTTCCCTTTAACACGATTCAAGAGCTCTAAACGATAAGCTGTCTTGTATTAACTAGCCTGACTCTCCCTTTCCCTCTGCAAATCAATTAGCAAGTGCTTTCCCTCTTTTTGTTGTTGCAGTTGTTTCATCTCCAAGAATAACAGGCCTGCTTGGAATTCCTCAGGAAATGTTTAGTCGATGGACCAGAAGACAAAAGGGTTCATGGCTCATTGTCAGCGTAGAGAATCAGTTTGGAGATTGTCCTCAAATGAGCATGAATATGTGGGTGTTTTTATGGATGTACTGTTTAGTTTTAGTTCAACTTTTGGGTTCTCCATCCCACTGGTACGCTAGGTTACTTCATCCCAGCATAGATTCTTGATTACTTGTCTGATGAATTCCCCCCCCCACCCCCCAAGTCCACAGGGTGCCTTTTATAACAGAAGCCTTCAAAAGCCAATTTACCCAAAAATGACATTTCTGTAATTTACTCAGCCTCATTTTGTTAAAAAAAAACCTATGTGGTATGACTTAATTTAAAAAAAAATTGTACATACAATGAAAGTCAGTGTTGTAATTGACTTCCATTTTATGAACATTCATTTTGTTTTCACATTCAGGTTTGGTTGTGGGTGAACTATCTCTTTAAAGACAACAGAAAATCAAAATTTACCTAACTTTTATGGTGACAATCAAGACCTTGTGGGTGGGAATAACAATATTATTCAATAATATCATAGCCTAATTTTCACAATCCTGTCAAACCTCCATGGATGAATGATGTCCTACCTTACCTTTTCTCCTGTGGATATTCAGCGTCGCTCGGCAATACACCACATTATGGAAGTTACAGTGGGGAAAATAATTATTTGATCCCCTGCTGATTTCGTAAGTTTGACCACTTACAAAGAAATGAAGGGTCTATAATTTTTATGGTAGGTTTATTTTAACGGATAGAGACAGAATATCAACCAAAAAATCCAGAAAAACACATTATATAAATGTTTTAAATTGATTTGCATTTCAGTGAGTGAAATAAGTATTTGATCTCCTACCAACCAGCAAGAATTCTGGCTCCCACAGATTGGTTATGTGCCCGAGTGGAACACAGATTAGTCCTGTCACTTTAAGAAAGTACTCTTAATGTCAAAGAAACCAGTGTGCAGAATCTGTATCTTCCTTTCCAACCTCTTCACCACCATGGGCAAGACCAAAGAGCTGTTAGGGATTGTAGACCTTCACAAGGCTGGAATGGGCTACAAGACCATCAACAAGAAGCTTGGCGAGAAGGAAACAACTGTTACTGTTGGTGCGATTATTCGGAAATGGAAGAAATACAAAATAACCATCAATCGCCCTCTGTCTGGTGCTCCATGCAAGATCTCTCCTTATGAGGAAAGGATGGTCATGAGAAAGGTGAGGGATCAGCCCAGAACTTCACAGGAGGAGCTTGTTAACAAGTTCAAGGCAGTTGGGACCACAGTCACCACGCAAACCATTGGTAACACACTACGTTGCAATGGCTTGAAATCCTGCAGTGCCCGCAAGGTCCCCCTGCTCAAAAAGGCACATGGACAAGCCCATCTGAACATCTAAATGAATCAGAGAAGGCTTGGGAGAAAGTGCTGTGGTCACATGAGACCAAAATTGAGCTCTTTGACATCAACTCCACTCTCTGTGTTTGGAGGGAGAGAAATGCTGACTATTAGCCCAAAAACATCATCACTACAGTCAAGCATGGAGGAGGAAACATTATGCTTTGGGTCTGTTTCTCTGCTAAGGGTACAGAATGACTTCACCGCAATGAGGGGCCGATGGGCGGGGCCATGTACCACAAAATTCTGGATGAGAACTTCCTTCCCTCAGCCAGAAGTTCCAGAACACTGAAGAAGGGTCATGGATGGGTCCTCCAGCATGACAATGACCCATAATATACCACCAAAGCAACAAACGAGTGGCTCAAGTAGAGCACATCAAGGTCATGGAGTGGCCTAGCCAGTCTCCAGACCTTAATCCTATAGAAAATCCGTGGGAGCTGAAACTTCGAGTTGCCATTGACAGCCAAGAAACCTTAAGGATTTAAAGAAGATCTGTAAAGAGGAGTGGACCAAAATCCCTCCTGTGATGTGTGCAAACCTAGTGACCAACTACAAGAAACGTCTTACCTCTGTGCTTGCCAACAAGAGTTTCAATCAATTTTAATGTATTTTTGCTTGATATTCTGTCTATCCGTTAAAATTAGCCTACCATAAAAATTATAGATCCTTCATTTCTTTGTAAGTGGTCAAACTTACAAAATCAGCAGGGGATTAAATAATTATTTCCCCCACTGTATGCATTGTGAATCATATTGTCTTTAACACTAAAAGATAATTTATGAGCTCCTTTAATTATTTTAATTGCAAGGATCTGTGTTGACTATGATTCAAGCAGTTAAAATGAGCTCTTTCATTCACAGGCCAGTAGATAACAGGAATAAATGTAGTGCTGTATCTTTTGTTCCCAGTTAGGCTGTTTAGGTTCAATAGAAGAGCGTTAATCGGGCTTGTCCATGTGAGTCGTCCTCATTGAATGGTTCCTCGTCTGGCCGGGTCCTGCTTGTAAATGTCTCTGTGTGGATTGTGTTATTGTTAGCTCTGGTTTTCTGTGGATTTGTAGTGTACAGTAGAAAAGGACAATGTGGTATTGTTTGTTTAGGTCTGTTTTGCCTGCTTGCGTCAAGTGCAATCGATGAAAATTGTGCAATTGAATAAATAATGCCTGAAAGCAGGGGACTTCAGCATATTTACAGCACTATACTCTAAAACCATTAGCAGTAGTTGCGTGCGTGCCAGCTCTCATCAAAGTCGAGATGACAAAATCTTTCCCATGAGTCCTTTTGTGGTCTCAGAACCACACCTCCAATCATTTTGCCTTTCTTTTCCAATGTTTTTCCAGAAGATCTAAACTCAGCAGAAGTGTACTGCACTGGGGTGTGGGGGTGCGGTTCTGTGGGTCTCAATGTTGAAATGATTCTCTCCCCTTCATTTACATTTTCCAGCTCTCCATTCATTTCCTCTCACCTCTCCTCACAGTTGGAGAACACTCCAAGGGGGCTCGTTTGGGATCGGAAGTAAGCAAAATAAAGGGAAGACCAACAGAGTGTGTCCGAGTGTTCGGGCAGTGCTCTGTGATTACAGAACTCTATCTATGTAGCTGTGTTGTGAGTCTGTTGCTGGGTTACTGCTTAGGGAGTATGGGGTGTTGGGAAATGGGTCAGTCAAGGAAGTCGCTGTTTGATCAACTTTGGAACGTTTGTACAGTTGCCAGGAGTTTTACTCTTAGAGACTTATTGTTAGAAGACGTTGCTGTTTATGTTTGGCAGATGTCGATTATAAGGATCAAGGTGAATATGATTGCAATGAACATCTTGGTGATGACAACGGTGTCGAAGATAAAGATATTTATGTTTCCTCTCTGAAATTACTCCACTTACACTGCTGTTTTGCCATCATCATTATCACCATCTGTGGTATGTTTTGTATATGTGCTGAAGACTCGTGTAGACTTCAAGGTAGAAATCAGCTCTGTAACTGGTAAGACCTTGGTAACCAGTTTTTATTTTATTTTATTTTTTTACATTTTCTGAAGAAATAAAACACCACAACATGATTCTGGGTCAGGCATCTTCAACCTTGCTCCTGGATACCCACTGTTCTGCAGAGTTTAGCTTAAACCCTAATCAAACACACCTTAATCAGCTAATCAAGGTAGCTAATCAGGATTGCTTGAAAATAAAAGACAAGAGTGTTGTAGCAAGTCAGAGTTCAGCTTTGTAGGACATTGGATCTCCAGGAGCAGGGCTGAAGATTCCTATTCTAGGAAATCACGGGTGGTTCACCAAGATGTTTCCTTGCAGTCGCTTAAGGTGTTCTAAGTGGTTTTAAGCACATTTCTGTATAGATGCTAGTGTTTTATGAGTGGTACTAGGTGGTTACTTACGGGCCAAAATCAAAGGATTACACCCCAAGTGATATTATTGTCTCTGGATATGTTTGTAGCTTGATTGGTATGGGAAGAGTAACATGCTGAAGTTCCAAAGATTTCCATATCTGCCATTGTGCAATTAAATTGGTAGTCCCGTCCCGTCCCAATGGCACACCATTGGTTGAACCATATGTTGACACATCAGACCACTTAAACAAATATAGAAATGTTTTGATAACCTCAGAGACAGTGTTATACTCTTCAGGAATATAGTAGTTATAGTTGTCTCTGCATTTGGATATGAAAGTGAAAGTGACATGAGATGGCCAAGTATGGTACTCGGAATTTGTGCTCTGCATTTCACCCATCCAAGTTAGGTGTCTTGCTCAAAGGCACCTCAGTTGTGGGTAATGAGAGTGAAAGAGAGCGCTGTACATTCACTCCCCCCACCTACAGAGACTCGAACCTGCAACCTTTGGGTTACCATTTACCAAGTGTATGGGTGTATTGCTTTATTGTTTTATTGTTTAATTTTATATTGCTTTCTAGGTTTCATATTCTCTTTTTATGAAGTAAAGATGAATAAAGCTGAAAAGATAGTCTGTCAGATGTTTTCTTTTTTTTCACTTCTAGTTTGTCACAAAATATACATTTGAGTTTTGTCCTTAAATTCTGCATTAACTTCACACTGAGGTGAATTTATTCAGTGATATTGTATTGAGTCAAGAAATCACTGTTATACTGCTGACCTTGTTGTTCCCTAGAGAAAGACAGCAATTACAAATATTGGCCCTTGTGAACTATTTTGACCCATGGGTCAATGCTTTGTGCAGCCTTTGTGACCTTAGCCCAGGGATCAGGGGATGCATGCTGGTAGTATAGTCTCAACATAAAGATACATGGCATGCTCTTGGGATTTATTGATGGATTTGGAGGGCACAGCTTGTAAGATTGCTTGTGTATTGAGGAGACTCTGGTAAACTGCTTGGAGAAAAAGCTTTTACACGTTGTCCTTTGATTAATTTTCTGTGGAAGATCATGAGATACTGTCTCACGCACACTGGGGCATTGTGGAAAAGGGCAGTGGTTGATTCCCTCAGGCAACTGTTCACACAATGTGGAAATGAACTCTGGGAAAGTGAAACCTCAATCTGAGTTGATGAAACTGCAGCTTCTGTTAAGCAAGACTTTTTTTTCATCCAGTTTACACAGATTAAAGGCGTCTCTAAGATTGTATCACAGATTTTTTCATTTCAAAATTATTGACTGGTTAGCCGTAGTGTTCAGTTTTGTTTAACTAACCTGCAGGCTTAAACCAGCCTGAACTTTAGGATAGTGTTGTCAAAAGTACCGACTTCGGTACTGAAATTTCAAAAATATGACGCTTCATACAGTATCGTTTGTATTGTACAGTAGCGTTTGAAAACAGACATCTATCACTGGACTGGTCCGCTGACGCCTGCTTTCAAACCCTTCCATTCCCGATTTCAAATTCAAACACTTCCGTGTGCTTTCAAACTAGTGCGTTGATCACTGTAGCCGATCAAAGACATATCTGTTGAGCGCGTGAACACAATGGCCAATCAGAGGTGTTTACGAATCCACTCAACAGTGATCATAGCGTCACTTTTTTTAAATTTCAGTATCGACTTGGTATCAAAGTCTGTACTTTTGACAACACTACTTTAGGAACCATCTTGGGCTGGTTTAAGATTTGTGTGTGCATTTTCATCAGAATATGGAAATATGTAGCTTTGATTAGTTCTTATAAAAATCTTAAAAAGAACAGAGCATTGGCCTGTATTAAAAATGGTAAATTGACATAAACATCTCAGAAAAGATTTTAGTGATATAAAGAAAATCTCAAGATAACTTGTTTTCTCTAGATAAATTTTGTTGTTTTGAGAAATAAAGTGAACTGTTATTTTTGTAATTCTGTTTGGTGCCACTAGTTGCACATAAATTACACAGTGCAGCTTTAACTGACCCAGAAACCACATGCCAAATCCTTTCTGTATCAACCAGCATCGCTCAGCTCCTTCTGTTCTCTACAGCTAAGAGAGAGCATGTACATTTGGCAGTGTCACCATGACTCCAGTCCATTAAGAGAATTAGCATGGGGTTCTCCCGGGGCCATGTTGGATGGGATTGCCCCACCAATCAGCACACAGACAGCCCCACTTGGCAGCCCGTCCCCTCTGGAGTCGTAGGTTAATGACAGGGCCGCTTAAGGGATTGCTCACTGCACAGCTCATTCAGAATGAAGCAGAAAGAAGAAAAGACACGATAAATCGATCCGGTGCCGATGGGTGTCTGTCTGTTCTTCCTGCGGAGGCATTGATTCTGTGATACTGAAGATTTTTAATCAGCATTTGCGGGTAATGAATTGCCACCATGGCTGCAATGTTTATTCTCATAAGTGCTTGTAGCTATACAGTGATTTTTCAAAGGAACTGAATTATGATTACACCTTGTATCGGAAGGATGCAATGGAATAAAAATGCACTCTTGTCACTGGTAAGAGCAATTAAAAATCTTTTTCAGAGATTCACATGCATTTATCACCTGCCTGGAAGTTGTCCTTGTCCAGTGTCTAGAAGACTTCTGAAGATGTCATGCCTGTTCTGTGTTTACTGTTGGGAATACTGCTAAGCTTTTCTGTGACAAGTTGCTGACCCAGCAACAACAGCAGCAGCCTCTCTTTCTTCTGCTCACTGTACTCTGCTTGCCTACTTTCTTTCCTATTATGGAATGGTTTCACATCTTTTCTTTTTGGAAAATGGTTCCTTTTTCCGTTCCTTTTTCCGTTCCTTTTTCCGTTCCTTTTTCCGTTCCTTTCCTTTCCTTTCCTTTCCTTTCCTTTCCTTTCCTTTCCTTTCCTTTCCTTTGTTTTTGGAAAATGGATGTTTTTGCATCCCTTCCTATTTCTTTGCCTATCCTATCTGATCCGATCCTGTGCTTTTCATCCCTTCCTATTTCTTTTCCTATCCTATCCTGTCCTTTCCTGTCCTGTCCTGTCCTGTCCTATCCTATCCTATCCTATCCTATCCTATCCTATCCTATGTTTTTGCATCCCTCCCTTCCTATTTCTTTGCCTGTCCTATCCGATCTGATCCGATCTGATCCAGTCCTGTGCTTTTACATCCCTTCCTATTTCTTTGCCTGTCCTGTCCTATCCTATCCTATCTGATCCGATCCTGTGCTTTTACGTCCCTTCCTATTTCTTTGCCTATCGTATTCTTTCACATCCCTTTTTCTTTTATTTTATTTCTTATCTATCATATGCTTTCACATCCCATCCTGTTTATATCTATCCTATCCTTTCATATCTTTCCAGATACCTTTTCTTTGCCTTTCCTATCCTATCCTATCCTATCCTGTCCTGTCCTGTCCTGTCCTGTCCTATCTTATTCTATCCTATCCTATGCTTTTGCATCCCTTCCTGTTTCTTTGCCTGCTTTCGCATCCATTTCTTTGCCTTTTATATCCTATCCTATCCCTTCCTGCTTCTTTACCTGTCAGATAGGATCATGTTTTCAAAATCATCCAGTTGATAGGTTGCCTGAACAACTAGTTGACTAATCAGCCTTTAGGAAGCTCTATATAATTGGCTAGGATTAAGTTCCAAGATTTGAGATTTTAGAGATTTGGATTGATTTGTGGTTCACCCGATCGAACACATTTCATAGGGGTTGTTGGAGCAGTAGATGGAGCGCAACAGAATATAAAGCAAATCTTCTTCTTCTTTTTTTTTTTTTCTTTTTTTTTAAAAATGAATATTTAAAAAGTGCAACTTTAATAATTTAAAAATCTAGACACTTTTCAACCTCACTAATCTTTTGTTGGACAACTTATTGACTAGCTGACCATTGCGCCCCATCACTATATCCTCTGTGTTGCCAGCACCTCACTCTCAGACTTGAATGGGATGGGTGCAAACACCGCATGCTTTCACCTGAGGGATACACATAGCTTAGAGAGAAAGTGAAAGAGGAAGGACTTGTATTGTGTTAGCATACTGCATCATCATTGACCTTGTCATAAGGTCATAATTAGGTTTTGTTCCTGCTGCAGATAGTAGTGAAATTGACTCTGCATGAGTGATATCAGAGAAACGTGCAATGGCTTGCTTCACAAGCTCTTTGGTCGGGCTGTTTATAGTGCGTGTGTGTTCTGATGTTTCTGCATAGTGGAAAATCTCACTGCAGGGCCTGTTTAATTCTGCACATGAGCTTTTTCATTACCCTCTACTTTAACTGTCCGTTCTAATCGCCAGAGCAATTAGCTGCCCGATATGGTGCATATGAGAGGGTGGAAGAAAAGATAATGTCAGGATCTCTGAGGATTCTTGCATTCACAGTGTACTTATGATTATTTTGTCCTCTAAAATATAAAGACATCATGCCTGGGAAAAAGAATAGCTGAAGACAGCTGCTCAGTTCTCCAGGTGAATGTGTACAGAGCTGTTTGCCTGATGTGTATTTGTGCTCTTAATGAAGAACAGGGTGGAGGACATTTATCAGGTCAGAGGGACGACCAAAGAGATGTGACGAGTGAGTTGCCTTTGAGGTGCTTTTGTATCAAATAGAAAGGCACTGTATCATATTACAACATACTCAATAGCTGTATCCAGTCTCCTGTGTCCATGTTCCTATGTTTACCTGATTGTTACTGGCTTACGCATTGTGATATTACTAAATACACATAATATTGTTGTTCTGTCTATCTGTCTGAAATTGAAAGTAAACATGGTCAACTGATGTTTTATGAATAATTTTTAATAATAAATCTGCACCTATTTTTAAATATTTGAATGATATTTGTTGTTTAAATCATGTCAGTTAGTTGATCTATAATGCGTGATTGGTGCTGCCAAAGCGGGAAAGCGTGTTCGAATTTTGCAGTGAACGTTCTGATCTTACTAGTGTTGTCGTACGCTTCAAAGGTTTCAAATCGATCGCCTTTTGCCTTTCATATCTTGAATTTTATGGGCATTCAAACTACATTACATAGGCAGGCTATATCACGCAGTGAGTTGTTGTTATTCATCATCAGTCAACTTTATGTAATGTCAGATGACCTATGTAGGTCTAGGGGTGGGGCAAGTGAGTTAACCCTTTAAAACCGGATGGAGCGCCCGCGCTTCCATTTGTGACTCCCTTCAAGAGCCAATAAAATTTGAACCCATATAGGTAGCACAAAAATTATTTTTGCATACCAAACCAGAGACTTTACACGTTCAGATCAAGCCTCCAACATGCTTCTGTTGCGTTGTTTTCACCCTCTAATTAGTCTGAGTAATATGCTTTTACAACAAAAACACATCATTATTTAAAGCAGATTCTCAAGATTAAAATGAAACATGTCTCTCATCTTTCTGGGATGCAGTGTGTATCCAGTGATGGCCATCCATGTTCGTTTTCCAACATGGAATAACACAAAATAGGTATCATCTTAAAGCTTAGAAACTCAGCTTTTTAATGCATCCAACCATTTTGAAAAACTGTGTGCTGAGAAGTGCCTTTAAACCGAAGTTTACCACCCATGGGCGCCATCTAGCTACAAAAAAATGAATAACACTTTATTCAACTATACATTATGCTATCACCACAAAATTTGAACCAGATGCAGCTCACATGTAGGAGAGCATCACCAAAAAAGAATCTTATTGCCTTCCTGAGTTATTCCACGTCAAATAAAAAAATGAAATATTATTAAAAAAAAAATTATATATTTTTTTGTCTTTTTATCAGCAGTTTGTCAGCATAAAAATGTCCAAATGTAATTTATGTTTTCTAAAAATTTAAAAAGAGTTCTATCAAATGATACCTACATTTTCACTCTTCTTTCTACAGTTTTGGAGTTATGAGTCTTTACTTTTGTGTATGTTGCTAAAAAAAAAAAAAAAAAAGCCTTCAGGTCTTAAAGGGTTAAATGCGTTAAACATTTTAATGCGTTTTCTTCCGTAATTAATTAATCTAATTAATGTGATAAATTCCCAGCCCTAATTTATTCTATTAATAGTTGTACTGTATATTAATAATCAACAAAGGAGTGTGTTCAGTAGCATATTAGGCTTTGCTGCAATATCCAAATTGGTATTGCGAATCATGATATTTTAATGGTAGTGGCATTGACTTGGAATTTTGATACTCAGATGAGGATTTTTCACTGCATTACCAAGACTTGTAACTTATCTGTAAATGGTGACATTGTTTAGCATCTTCTATTATTTGATATTAAACATGCATAGGTAAGGTACCCTCAGGCTACCCTCATGTCCTCCAAGTTCGTGTCGATATGACCTCACGTTGTTTTGTTTTCCCATTCAGTTGCCTGTTTGAAACAGAATCTCAATGCAAAGGGACAAAGCATTGGTTTCCTCTCACAAACTCAGTCTGAATTTTAATTACCAATGAAAATTTAAGGAAAGTAAGGAAATCTGTGCTATCCCCCTTCATCTCCAAGCCAGAAATCTCCATGAAATTCAGGCAATTCACAGGGGCGCAATCAAACAAATAGGCTGAATCCCAATTTGCATAATATCTATCCTATATAGTATGCAGGATTAGGATTAGCACATCCCAAAACACGTTTAAAAAGACAGTGCTGGGATGATGTATTATTTGGTGGATTCCATACATGGGTTTTTGGCTAAATTTACCCATAATTCCATGCACCCACACAAGAGGTCTGTTTGCGACAGTTCTGTTTTTGGGTATCAATACAGATTTCTCTCAATACAGGCATTTTGGCTCACTTCCTATGTACAAATATACATATATTGCTGTCTGAATACTAGTATTTAGTGTAGTACTTTAGCTATAACCTTGCCTCGTTAGCTTGACACAGTTGGGCTTCATTTGGAACCAATATACAATTTTATTTTTCCCTCTGTCGCTTTACATTTATGTCTGGCTGTTTCTCCTCTTTGTGTTTAATATATAATACTCTTCTCATTAAAGTGTGCCGTATTCATGCTGCCTCATTATATGGGATACGAACAGAGTGTTGGCCCCTTGAGAGCTTTGCTCATGAATGCTGGGTAAAGGGTGCCTTTTATTAATAGTAGAGGAACACAAGGTGCTATGATTCACTGAGGCCAATGAGTGTGTTAATATCAGTGGCAGATAAATGCACGCTGTATGGTCACAATAGGACATAAGTGCTAACATGTACCAAAGCTCTAGCTAAAATGAGCAGAAATCCAGTTCTGAATGTAATGGGTGGAGAGAGATGTGGTGCAGACACTCTAGTCCTGTAGACAAAGGAGTGGGTCACGTGCTCACAGGTTCATATAATGCAATAATGCATGAGATAGATATGGGAATTTTAGACAGGTGGGGTTTACCGTCTGTAATGGAGTGCCACGAGCTTAGACATGATTCAGTGATTATCCCGCTCCACCTGCATCCACTGCTCCAACTTAAAGTTGGAAGACAAAGGGATGATGGTGAATGAATAGTGGAAGACCTGTCTTAAGATTGTGAGATAAACAGCTATTGGCATTGCGATTAGATGGAATCTTTTCGATTTTGCTCAGTTCTGGTTAGTTTCAGCACACCCGCAGACCATTCTCTTTCTGTCTGATGATATAAATAGACAAAAATGGCAAGAACTTTCCATAATTTACAAGCTCCAGTCTGATTGAATGAATATACATAATTTATTGTGTGTGAGTTTTTAACAGTTTGCAGTTTACAAGTTCATTTCACAATTAAAATTTCCTTAATTTTACTCAACCCTATGTCATCCAAGATGTTTATGTCTTTCTTTTTTCAAAAATTAAGGTTTCTGAGGAAAAAATTCCAGGACTTCAACAGTTACCAATGGGTTGAAGGTCCAAATTGCAGTTTCACTGCAGCTTCAAAGGTTTCTACACGATCCCAGATGAGAAATAAAGGTCTTATCTAGCGAAACTATTGTTCATTTTCTAAAAAAAGTAAAAATGTATATACATTTTAACCACAAATGCTCGTCTTGCATTGCTCTGCGATGGTGAACATGATTTCACAAAGTACAACATGTTCCTGGATCATCATCTTTGTTGACCCTGGAACAACATTCCAATCAACCAATCAGATTTGAGGCACAAGTTTACCATTTATATCAAGTTTAGGCTTACAACCTGGGTTAGATGCTACCACAACAGTGTTATTCAATTATCATTTCCCTCTGATTTTAGGGATAAGTTAGAGCAGTGCAAGACGAGCATTTGTGGTTAAATTTTTTTTTTTTTTTCTTTCGAAAATTACTGATCGTTTCGCTAGATAAGACACTTATTCCTTGTCTGGGATCACGTAGAGCCATTTGAAACTGCAATTTGGACCTTCAACCCGGTGTACCCCACTGAAGTCCACTATATAGAATAATCCTGGAATGTTTTCCTCAAAAACCTTAATTTTTTTCGACTGAAGAAAGAAAGACAAGAACACCTTGGATGACATGGGGTGAGTAAATTATCAGGAAATTGTAATTCTGCAAATTTTTATTCTGAAGTGAACTTTTCCTTTAATTTTGTTCATCGGGAATTGATTGTATTACTAAAAGTGGGTGTTAGATTACCTGAATGTGACCGTTTATGAAGATTGGGAAGACAAACATTACTTCTTTGAAACATAACGTAAGCTAATGATTTGTAAGACCATACATTTCTTTCATGTAGACTTTTTTCCAATATATCTCAGATTTATGATTCATAATGGTGCATATTTGTATTGTTCCACAGAAAATATTTCATGCACCACATGCATTTTTAAAGATCCTATCGTAAGTGCCATGAGCTGAACTTCTGTCTCGAATTCATGTTTCACTTGCCAGCTCCCATCTCATTCCTTTTCAAAAGAGGCAAATGCTGCATGATAAAAAGGTATATAGAAATGTAAAATCTAAAGGAATATCTAATAAGGATGTTGCTGAGGCATTGAGGTGATTTATTCAGGAATGTTCGGATTGGTGTTCTGTCCACACAATGCAAAGCATTGAATCTCCCCAATTAAAGTGACTGAGCATTTACCTGTTATCAGTCCCACAGCCACAGCTAGAGTTAATTTCCTTATCGCTGATCCCAAATCAGTGCTACAGGCAGGATTACAGATGCATTGATTTAATGACCGTCAAACCGGGGAAGAGCAAATCACAGCGATGGAAATATGTGCAGTATTTACAATTTGATTTGATTTCTCCGTTGCCAGGGGAGAAAGGCTGTAATGAATTATGAGGCCGTCATGCGAACGGAGCTGCGTTGGATTAATTCACAGGGGGTTTGACTGAGGCTTGAGTTGCTAAAACGTGCATTGTTTGATGAGAAGCCACATTAGGATAGAAATGGAGAATACAGGTCATGTCACCCAACAACATGCTCAACATGTTTAGCGCACAATGGTGCGAACGTTGAAATTTAAGGTCATAAGTCTTAAATATCTTAAGGTATAACAAATGTATTAATTATCACTTTAAGAGGTCTTAAAAGGGGTCATAACATTTTTTTATTTTTTTTATTTACTGTGTGTGTGTGTGTGTGTGTGTGTATTTTGCACATATAAAGGTATTTTAAAGATTCTGAAGAATCAAAAGGACGGTTTAACCGTCGAAAGGCCAATACAGCCAGTTCATTTGTGATTAAAATATCCTAAAATGAAATAAATGTACATATTTTTTATGCCGGCATAATGTTATAACATCATATATCAACATAGTGCAAAATGATATTAAAATTATGTGTAGAAGACGTTGCTTTGTTATGAGAAAGAATGTCCGGAAAAATGAATTTCATTGATGTCATTCAGAGTAACCAATATAAAGGGACCATTTTGGATCAAGTCATGCGGTCAATATCATGTGACAGGATGTGACATCATTCAGCTAGCAGGCTAACTAGCTAGTTAGCTAGATATCAGCCTGTTAGCATTGTTTGAAAATATCGTCATTCGGTGTAACCAAAAATGTAATTCGGTAAAACCGAAATTTTTGTTAAAACGAATGACTTTTTTGGTGACAAATTTTGTCCATCTTGTAAAAAATGACAAAAGCAGTGTTAATTGATTATAAAAAAACACATTACCTCATTGTTAACACTAAAAAATTAATTCTATCTCCATTATGTTTTTTTTACACTTTAAAAAACTTATTCGTCAATGACCCGTGTATATATGTATAGATTATGCAGTTTAAAGTAGTCTTATAAATAATTACATAATTGTTATCTAATTTAAAGTTATATTCAAACCTAGTGTACTTTCTAAATCTTCTTAGTTAATATTAATTTCAGCATGCCATTTACTAATCATCAATAAAATAAAAACAATGAACAGTTGTGTTTGTATGATCTAACGTTAACCAAAATTAATAAATACGGTAACAAATGTATTGCTCGTTGTTAGTTGATGTTTAATAATACATTTTTAACATTAATTTAAATTAGTTAACTATTAACCAATACTACCTTATTGTAAAGTGTTACCCATTATTTAATGCATTTTCATTGCACCTCTAATTTTCTTTTTTAAAATGTGCTCCTAACTTGCTAAATGTAACTTGGCCATGTATGGACAGACATATCCGATTCCTTTCATGGCTGTTAGGTAGTGAGCTAAGCTTAGAGACTAATTTAATTACTGCCCTTCCCACCGACCCCCACTTTATAGGAGAGCATCACTAATCATTAGGAATCCTTTGAGGGGGTGGGGTGGGTAGGAGTGGCCCTTTTTTAGTCAGAAACGCACTGTAGCGCACACTGCGGTTTAATTTTCCAGGGAATCTTTACAGCTGGGATTAGATGGCTTTTTTCCAGAAGGTTCTTTCCTAACCCAGTGACCTCTAAACTGTGGCTGGCAGCAGCTGTCGCACAGATGTGCAGACAACCTTAGCCTTACTCAGCTACGGCGAGTAAAACGTAGCTGTCGTAATTGATTACAACAGTGATTTGGAATTCTATAGAATTGTTTCTTTAGGTCTTTTATCTCTTAATGACTCACTGATAATGACTTCTAAGCTAAATTGCTTGACTGAAGCATATGTGTCATTCTGTGCTTCAGGTGCATCTGTAGATTTGAAAATTTGTGTATCAGATGGCGGTTACCTGTAATAGTAATTGATTACTGTGCGACCTCAGTTTTATATTGTAAAGAAATGTTTTGTGATTCCATTGGTAATCAACTATTGTTGATTCTTTGTTTGAATTCTGATGCTCCAATCATTAAAATCATGAACTATCAGTTAAATTACATTTAACTTTTAATGTCTTTATTACAACTAGGGTTGTCACAATACCAAATTGTCAGTAGTCTGTAACAATAACAGCCAAATTTCAAGGTTCTTGGTACCAAAATCATTTGCGAGCATGCAGAAATTATGCTGAACAAACTCTGGCATTTAGAGCAGATTCTGACTAACTTAAACGCCTCTTATTGGCCATTGCATTCATGCACTCAACAAAGGTCTGTGATTGGCTACAATGTTCAATGCTGCAAAAGCATGTTGTAAATAGAAACCTTTGATGGTCTTCACAGAGCGCTTACACAAATACAGATGGGAGTGTTTGAAAGCAGCATCTATTAGTGGGTGCTGGATTGACCCGGTACTAGCATTACTGAAGAAAGACTGGTACCATTATGTTTTTAAAATGTAAAATTTGGTACCAAAGTACTGGTACTTTTGACAACCCTAATTACAACCATCATTGATTTTGAGTTTGAATTCCGATGTCTCAATTAAGTATCACAAATTTTTTGTGATATGTCAGTAGCTATGTTTCCATCCACCTATTTTTGGATATAAATAAAATGCTGGATGGAAATGCCAAGATGCAAAAAAATTCTAAAAATGCACATAAAACACTTATCTGCTCAAATGAGGCAGATGTTTTTTTATCTGATAAGAAGACATGCACATAAACTGCGTTGGAAACACATTTAACTGAACAGATTCCTTGATGCACAAATGAAAAACTCACGTGACTTTGCCTCAGTAGTGGATGTGATTGGATAACTGGACTAACCAATGGACCAATTTCATTGCACATGTTGGTTTGGTCATTCAGAAATGCCTGAGCCAAAGTCTGTCATTGAAATGGTTGGGTATAATTCCTTCCCAGTAGCATCTAACATGATTGCATTCCCAAATACCAGGCATACTCCTACAAACAAAAGTTAACATGACAGTATTTATTGCATTTAGTCTAAGTAATTTATGTTGTACGAAAAAAGAGCCACAGTGGTTTCCCTAATTGTAAGAACTTCCGTTTTTATTACAGATATTTTGCACCAATTTCCATTGACGATTTTGTTATTTTTAATTTTTTTTTTATTCAAACAGTGCTTTATTACAATTTTGCACCAAGTTAAATGTGCAACTTTGAGTGAAAACATAGCTAATAATTTTACATTTGAATTCTAAAGCCTCAATTATTATACAACCCCAATTCCATAAATGGTTTTTAAATTTGAATAAAATGAAAACTAAACGACTTTCAAATCACATGAGCCAATATTTTATTTACAATAGAACATAGATAACACAACAAATTTTTAAAGGGAGAAATTTAACACTTTTATCCACTAAATGAGCTCATTTCAAATTTGATTCCTGCTACAGGTCTCAAAAAAGTTGGCACGGGGGCAACAAATGGCTGAATTTTTTTTTTTTTTATAAGATTCAGCTGGGAGAACATCTAGCAACTAATTAAGTTAATTGATATCAGGTCTGTAACATGATTAGCTGTAAAAGGGATGTCTTGAAAGAATGTGTAAATAGATTGTAGAATACTTTAAAAACAATGTTCCTCAATGTCAAATTGCAAAGGCTTTGCAAATCTCATCATCTACAGTGCATAACATCATCAAAAGATTCAGAGAAACTGGAGAAATCTCTGTTTAAGGGACAAGGCCGAAGACCTTTATTGGATGCCCATGGTCTTCGGGCCCTCAGACGACACTGCATCACTCATCGGCATGATTGTGTCAATGACAATTCTAAATGGGCCCAGGAATACTTCCAGAAACCACTGTCGGTAAACACAATCCGCCGTGCCATCTGCAGATGCCAACCAAAGCTTTATCATGCAAAAAGGAAGCCATATGTGAACATGGTCCAGAAGCGCCGTCGTGTCCTGTGGGCCAAGGCTCATTTAAAATGGACTGTTTCAAAGTGGAAAAGTGTTCTATGGTCAGACGAGTCCATATTTGACATTCTTGTTGAAAATCATGGACGCTAAAGAGGAGGGAGACCTTCCAGTGTGTTATCAGCGTTCAGTTAAAAAACCAGCATCTCTGATGGTATGGGGGTGCATAAGTGTATACGGTATGGGCGGCTTGCATGTTTTGGAAGACACTTTAAATGCTGAAAGGTATATAAAGGTTTTAGAGCAACATATGCTCCCCTCCAGACGACGTCTATTTCAGGGAAGGCCTTGTGTATTTCAGCAGGACAATGCAAAACCACATACTGCAGCTATTACGAGCATCGTTACAGCTATTACAGCATGGTTTTGTTGTAGAAGAGTCCAGGTGCTGAATTGGCCTGCCTGCAGTCCAGATCTTTCACCAATAGAGAAAAATACATCAAAGACGACCACAAACCCTCTCAGCAGCTGGAAACCTATATCAGGCAAAAATGGGACCAAATTTCAACACTAAAACTCCAGAAACTCATAACCTAGATGCCCAGATGTCTTCACACTGTTTTGAAAAGAAGAGGAGATGCTACACCATGGTAAACATGCCCCCGTCCCAACTATTTTGAGACCTGTAGCAGGCATCACATTTGAAATGAGCTCATTTTGTGCATAAGATTGTAAAATTTCTCAGTTTAAACATTTGTCATGTTATCTATGTTCTATTGTGAATAAAATATTGGCTCTTGTGATTTTGAAAGGCTTTTAGGTTTCATTTTATTCAAATTTAAAAAACGTCCCAACATTTCCGTAATTCGGGTTGTAAGTATCGCTGATTTTTTTGCTATGGCAGTTTTTAATTGTAAAGGACTTTTTAGTGATTCCATTATTATATTCCAAGCAAAGTAAATTGGTGCAAAGAGTCACCAAAGTGCAAAGAAAGTCCTTCTTGTGTTCCGTTCATAAATCAGATTCGAGTAACATCTGCAGCGGTAATGCTAATGTGGCCCAGTATGGAGAGACAAAAAAGCGCATTGATTTCATTTCCTGGCCCTCTGTGTAGCTTTGGACTAGATTATACGGGAATGTCATATCTAAGAGGAAGATTAGAGGAACCTGTGTCCATGGGGACTGAGACTGTGTGCTCTGCCTCACAAGTAGAAGAGCTTTAGTTTAAGACGTCTGTTTTTCCTCGCTCACACTCTCACTCACACTTAAATCTCAAATGAATCCCAAGAGAAAGACCTCATGCTTGTTCCATACTGACTTTTCATGTAATTGGTCAAGCGTCTTTGTCTCTTTTGGCGTATAGACAATGAAACATATCTGGTGCTGTCATCTCTGGCAGTGATCTTTCACTTTAATTAGAGGAGTTCTGTGTTTTCCATTGTGTGGTCTGCCAAAGAGTCAGAAACATTTTGTGTGAATATCCTTTTTAGCCAATTTAGAATTAGAAACTAGACATTAAACTTTATACTTTCAGAAAATGTTACTGGTGTTATTGTGAATGATTCTTAAGTGCACATTCAAAATATTTGTCATAGTAATTTTTTTCTCAATTTAATAATTTACTTTATCCCCAGAATGGCTTTTCTTTTCGGCTTACATCATCACTGGCTTCACCTAGGCTGTGCAAGCATTTGCTTAATGTCAACTAGTAGCCAAATAGCTATTTAAGCATTGATTTAGGCTGAGTAATGCTGCCCATTTTTAAAACCTTGTCAATACTACTCAACTAATTAATTGAAATGAATTGAATTTAATTCTATCTAACACCAGAGTATATTGATGCCAGTTAATTTAAAAATGTTTCCTTAAAAGCTTACTTTTTCTTGCTAAATATCCTGTTTTCACTATTAAAACTTTACAGAAGTAAAGTTGGCTATAAATTGTTGGCTTCAAATGTTACACTTTAATAAATATAATCCTACAAATGTAAATATATGTAAAAAATATTTAAATAACAAGCTAGATATTTTGAATCCATGCATGGTTATGGTTGCTAGCCTGTTTGTTTACAGTCATTAGTTGGTACTAGCTTGTTTAGGTGGTCCTTAGCTAAGCTAGTGGGAGCACACAGTAAAACCAGCTACCATGGTCCAAACTCTTACGTTGGCATTACCCATTTTTTTTTTTTTTTTTCCCAACAAGGAATATATTTATTGAAAGTTTTGAAAGTGTACAGAACATTTAAAGATAGTTAACTATGGTTAGTCTTACATAGCCGGACTTTTAGACTGACGGTCGGCAGAAGGTCTGGACTCCATTGCAGCTTTCATTGGCCAAGGACCGTCCAAGAGGCCGTCTGACTGACATGTAAAGCAAATCACAGTTCATTATGTTCAGTACATGTTTAGGGGTGTGAAAACGTAAAGTCGATGTCCCTACAATTGCAGACCTACTTGCAACCAATAAATCATTAATTCGAAAACGTAGTGCAAATTTACTGCAACAATGGCACATCAGTCTCCCAAAATTTATCAAATCCAGCATATAGATGATTCTGATAAGCGCTCATTGTCACAGATGGAAACACAACTGCTTCTTTTTCCATGAGGGGGTTTGCCTTTTGGTGCTGTGACGGCTTTGTTTCCAGGAGGACCGTCAAAGAACGTGACATCCCAGAAATCCTGTAGAATTCAACCAACCAGATGACAACTTCAAAACTCCTGGACTGTCCCATTTTGTGTGCCTTATGCTTCAGGCATTCAGCCAACAGTTGGTGGGTGTGACTTCTGAGGCTGAGACTAAACTATGGTTAACTAGTGTCATGATTCTGTCACTATTTACAGTGCTAACTGAATTTTACCTTAGAAATAGTTATTCCTACTACTGAAATTCTATAATAAATTAATATGAAATCTCAATGTAGGTTACCACATACAGTAGTAGCAACTTTAGGAAGACGGTATGTTTACCATGGTACTTTTTTGTAGGGATGGTTCTGTGAAAATTCACCAATCCGTTTCCTATTTATTATTCTGAACTGGAATTATATTTATGCTCTCACATCACATACTTCTCTGATACACTAAGTATTGTTCATGCATTATAATGGAAAGGGACTTTGCTGAAGTCATCCCTTTGAACAGGAAGCAGTCAGTGTACTGAAAGTGTGGGATGTTTTTGAGTAGGTATGAGATATACCCCCCTTAGCAGTACCACCTGTCCGTCCTTTATCCGATGGCATTTGTTCTGAGACGTGACTCTCGTCTTTATATCCCCCTTGAGGGAAATGTTCAAATTCAATAGCCATGAGACTTTTTGTGGCATAAGCAGTTCTTTTGATACTGTCACATAAAGCCGCGCATAAATAGCTTTCATTATATCCTTCTGGTACAATAAGCTTGAAAGCATTTTTGACTTGTATTAGATTACACTGTACAAGCTTTACTCATGTTGGTGTTAGGAATAGATTTGATCTGAAACCTGAACAAATTAGTAAATGTCAAGTAGCAGAAAGGGCATTGAATTAGTTTAATTAGAATGTGAACATTAGCAAGCTTTTCAATGTTATTGTCTACAGCACACAATAGCCTTATGAAAATGCACTATGGTTTTACTATAGTAACTCTAATGTAATTCTCAATGTGCAATCTACTAGATTAAATTATTTAGGGCGAATGTGAACTAATCAAATGCTCAAATGATTTTGCTGAAACTAGTTCCCAGCTTGCTTTGCTTGGGACTTAATGTGGAGAGTAAAAAGGCTTAAATTAAGTGTTATTTTATGTGCTTTTTTTTGTGAAAAAGGGGATACTTGATAGTGTTTATTAGTGTTTAATGGTCAATTTGGAGCATTTGCTTAGGCTGTGAACCGCTACAGAGCATCATTACTAATTTGCTCAAGGAGCGTTTAATGCTTAGCACTTAGCTTGCTAATTGCTGGCTAATAGTTTGTTAGCTAGCTAGTACAATCTTATAATTCAATCATGTGACACAAAAATATATGATACCAAATGAAATCCTGTCAGGGGACCATATAAAATCACTTTGATAGGCCTTCCACTTTATTGGGTCACCTAAACATGACTTTGTGATGTTGTTTAACTTAATTGGTTCATGTGGGACTGATGTACATTATTAAATCATGTAAATCCAACACACTTTTTTTCAGTGTATAAATTACGTAAGGAATAATTGACGACGGGCCGTTGAATTATTCGAAAATAATGCACAGCCGAGGTGGCAATGCGTCTCGAAGCAGAGTTTTAAAACAACTGAAATCATTTGCTGAAGTGATATGGACATGTGGTAATGTGGTCAAGACCTGTCTGGAACTACTTTAGCTGTGCGTTTCCCTGAAAATAATTGCACACCTTTGAATGTTCGTCAACTAATCAGATTCAAGCATTCAACAGCCCCATAGTATAATGTGAATTAATTCTCTATTCGAAGAAAATATACTGTTTTTATTACAGCTATGACCGTTTCTTCAGTTCTTGCTTATGAACTTTTCTGGCTAAGATTTGATTGTATTTTTAAAAGGTTAGTTCACCCAAAAATGAAAATTCTGTCATTTATCACTCACCCTCATGTCGTTCCACACCCGTAAGACCTTCGTTCATCTTCGGAACACAAATGAAGATCTTTTTGATAAAATCCGATGGCTCAGTGAGGCCTTCATTGACAGCAAGACAGTTAACACTTTCAAATGCCCAGAAAGCTACTAAAGACCAAAGTCACGTGATTTCAGTAAACGAGGCTTCATTATGTCATAAGTACATAAGTACACAAAAAGTATTCTCGTCGCTTCATAACATTACAGTTGAACTACTGTAGTCACATGAACTTTTTTAAATATGTCTTTAGTAGCTTTCTGGGCATCTGAAAGTGTTAATTATCTTTCTGTCAATGGAGGCCTCACTGAGCCATCAGATTTTATCAAAAATATCTTAATTTGTGTTCCAAAGAAGAACAAAGGTCTTATGGGTGTGGAACGACATCAGGGTGAGTAATTAATGACATAATTTTCATTTTTGGGTGAACTAACTCTTTAATGAGAAGGTTTTACAGGATCCTCTGAAATATTAAAACATTACCAAAGGGATATTTTTGTGTTTGTGTGTGTGTATATAAACACTGGTCTGTTTCATGCTGCTGTAATAAGAGTAAGACCTCAGCTCTCTTTAATAAGGTGACAAGGCACAGTTGTTGACCGTTTAGCTAATTATGCACTCTACATTCAGGACATGGCGTCAGTGGTTTGTTTATACAAAACCGAAATGTTCTTAACTTATTTAGATGTAGAAGATGACAAATCTTGTTCGTTCAGATAAAGATTATGAATTATGATCTTTTCTGGTCCTAATCTGAAGTCTTTCTCCATAACGAGCACAGATGACTAGACAATTCAACTACCTTTGCCAGGAGACAGAGACGTTTAATGAGCCTGTGAAGTTATAAGCGACTGCTTATAATGATTTAACTTCCCTATCAGATCGGGTTCATTAAGTTTTCCTGAAGCAATTCAAGACTTTTTCCACAGTGTTGATTTGCATCTATGTAGTCATGGAGCCTGCCTTTAAAATGTCTATAAAACACTATAGAGCCAAGAATGCCTATTGCTTTTAGCTTGCACGTTAATTAGAGTCGAGCAGAGACTTCATATAAAGCACGCAGGCTTCGGTATTTCATAGTAGCAGCTTAATTGTGGCGGTGTAATGAGGAGAACCAGCAGGATATGGTGTTTTGAGGGTTAGACATTTCGTAGGGTTGGCAGGAGCTGGTCTCGCAAGTCTTAGTGCTTGATTCTGGTTTCTGACTGGATTAAATGTTTGTGCCGATCGAGTCAAGCCAAGACTGTATTTTAAATTTAAGACTGTATTATAAGTTTAGTAATCAAAAGCAATAATATTACACCATCTCAATGTAAGTTTGTTTTAACAGAAGCCTGTTTTATTGTTCTTCAGTTAAAGAGGTAGTTCACCCAAAAGTGAAAATTGTCTTAAATTTTTCATGTCATTCTAAACCTTTATGAATATCTTTCTTGTGTGGAACACAATAGAAGATATTTTGTGAAATGTTTGGAACCAAGCAACACTGGAGCCCATTGACTTCCATTGTATGGATTGAGAAAAAACAAAACAAAACAAAACAAGACATTTCTAAATTTATTGGTGAACTAAATTTAAAATAAGATGTTATTGTATGCAGTATTCAGTATTTTATTGCGATAAAACTGGTGAGTTGCTGTATGATGCTGTATGATGTACAATAAAAAGATAAAATTTGATTAAAATATTGATTTGATTATTATTTGCATTGCATAGCTGTATAGATTTTAGTTTTAAATAAAAAAAGCAAATCAAATTTATTTTATTTAAAAAAAGTAAAATATAAAATAATGTTCAAGTACAATAAATTGTGCTTTTTAACAAACAGAAAAATCAAGTATCAGAACAACAGTGTTTTTACTTTAGTATTATTTGTATATTATTATAGTATTTATTAATATTTTTAATTGGCTTTTATTATATTTTCAATTTTTATTGAAATTTTTATTTATAGTAATTTTGTTATTAAAATGTCATTTTTAAAATATTTCCATTTAGTTGATTTTATTTTTATTTCAGTTTTAGTCATTTTAGTAATTTAACTTATTTAAAAGTTTGTTTTAATCTAAAATTATTTTATTTAATCTATTTCAATGAATGAAAAAAAAAATTTAATAGTTTTTGTTAACTATAACAACACAGCAAAATGGCAAAATAATTGTTACTTGCAGCACTAAAACTATTTTTAACACTCAAATTGTTATGCTGATCAATGGAAAATAAATAAATTTGATTATAGACAAATTAGACAATTCAAAATATTGGCATATTATGAGGCTTTTCCACTGCATGATACAGTTTGGTATGGCTCGGTACAGCTCACTTTTTGGCACTTTTCCACTGCATGGGACGGCTCGGTACATGACGGTATGGCTCGCTTAAACAGTACCACATCAGTGGAGGTTCCAAGTTTGCCGTACCGATACTAAATGTGACGAGTAAACACTGCAGATCTCCGATTGGTCAGAGAGAATCGTCACTACCAGCGTCATTGGATTTGAAACACGAGACACCAAACCCGCTAGTTTTAAAGTCAGTAACAGCCACTGCAGTATCATTTGTTCACACGACTTTTATAAAACGACTTGCTTTAAACGACCGTCGCACTCAACTTGAAAAAAAATGGCCATATTGTGGTCAGTAGACAAGGTGCAGACTCATTGGTAGCAGAGGAGTGGATCCATGGCAGTAAAGGCGGCGCAACTATATCAGTCTATAATCCCACCGACTTTGAAGTGGTACTAAACTGCAGTGGTAAAGCAAACCAAAACAAAAGCGAGGCGAGTCGAGCCGAGTGGAAAAGTGCCATTAGATAAATGCAAATAGAAGCATGTTCACTGGTGGTCTCAGACTTTAGGACCCCAGTGAATTACACGTCATGCTTCTAAATTCAGTCCATGTGATGTTCTGAATGCTCAGCTGTGGATTCTAATTGAACGCTAATTAATGTAATGCCATAATACACACGTCGTCCCTGTCTGCTTAACAAAGACTTAAACCAGAAACAAATCTGTTCAATCTGTCACATCTGTTTTATCCACTTGCAATCAACAAGTTTTAATACATAAAGTGGACATATTGAATCATTCCTTGAGCAATTTTAGAGATTTATTTTGGTGTGATTTTTGAGCTTTTGACAGAAACTTGGCTCAGTCCGGCTCTGAGTGCTCTGTTACCCACAATTCCCCGTCTAGATATGCCTTTCCGTCTGTTCTCAGTGAATCAGCTCACTCCAGACATCCATCATGTCCCTGAATAGTGACTCCTCAGGGGCCGAAACACAGTATCATGCTCTTTCCAAACAAGGGGCTTCTTCCACGCTAGCGAGAGATTCTTGCAGTACCGACTGGATATGACGTCACCAAAGAGCAACTGTGCCACCAGCAGTGACCCTAGCACAGTGTCTCTTTTATTCCTCTGGTCTTGAATTCTTGAAAGATGTGAATTGATTCTTGGTGTTCTGTATTTCCTGTGTTTCCTGTCTTCAAATGGTTTTTGTTACATCTTATCAATCTTCTGTGCTACATGGGAGACGTCTGTTCAACACATGCCATCTTCATACAGATCAGCACTGTTCATTGTCTGCAGTCACTCACAGGACGGTTTTATAATGTTGTGTTGCTTCTTTATTGTGTAGACACAGGAAAAGAAAGGACAGGAAATTATAGTGAGAATAAGGGGAACAGGATCTGCTGAATTACTAGGACGAACTACTAGGTGCAAAACGTGCAGCTAGTCATTGGAATGTCTAAATAAATAGTCAACTATTCAGTCTGAAAGAATTTCCGTCATCGTTTACTCATCCTCATGTCATTTCAAACCTGTGTGACTTTCTTCTTTGGAATACAAATGATATTCTGAAGAATGTTTCATCTGTTTTTGTCCATACAATGAAAGTCATTGGTGTCCAAAACAAACAAAATTGGATCCCACTGACTTTCATTGACTAGACAAAAACAGATGAAACGATATTTATAGACTTTCTTTTGTTCCACAGAAGAAAGCAAGTCATACAAGTTTAGAGGTAGATGAGGGTGAATAATTGATGTCAGAATTTACACTGGATGAGGGGGAGACTGAGTGTGGATGTTTAGAAATGGATATACAGTAATATGACATATTTGCCATTAAAGGCTTGAATACACAACTTTTAAAAACTGGAACAGATTTTAAAACGGTACGCTTTGGGCTGGGCGATATATCGCATGCGATTGTCATGCGCATTTAGTCAGTAAAGCCGGTTCCCTGATTACCGGGAAATCGCCATCACCTGCTTTCAAATGCTGCGGCGGCATTTAATAGACAGAGCCGTAGTTCACTGACAAGCTGCGCAATATCGCGTTCATTATCGCAGATGAATGGCCTTCGATAATGAACACGATATTGTGTAGCTTGTCAGTGAACTACGGCTCTGTCTATTAAATGCCGTTCTATTTGAAAGCAGGTGATGGCGATTTAGCGGTAATCAGGAAACCGGCTTTACTGACGAAATGCGTGTGACAATAGCATGCGATATATTGCCCAGCCCTAAGTACGCATCATACACTTGTCAACTTTGAGAAAAACTGGGCATCATATACTAAACAACTGAAGATCACACATTACCAGATTTTCGAGTCATTCCGACAACAGCAAATCCACCTAGAAACATGTGCGCCTTGCGCATGACAATTGAAAACAATATGTATTCTAAAATCTTCTCTAAACAACAAACACGTTTGATATCCTCCGACTGGATAGAATCATAGTCTGAAGCTAAAAAATTGGCATCTGTGGCCATCATATAGCTACTACACGTTTTTTGTGAAATCTGTCAACTCAAATCTGCAGCAGTGTCGCCAAGTCTGCGGTTTTCCCATGGAATTGGGATACAATAACACTGTTGCCGCGGGTTGTTTTTCATGTCCGCGGGTTGAAGCGACCCAAAATAACATGATATAAGCCCCTGGAATGCAAAGTTTACCAGAGGAACCCTGCCAAAAAACGTGGATTTTGCCCCCCAGAACAAAATTTGAGTAGCAATTGGGCAGGTTTTGTTGTGAAAACCTGGCAACCCTGATCTGCAGATTCGCTCTGACATACAGCAACTAGTGTCTACTCATCCAGGCTGTAAATCGGGGCAAAAATCTGAGCACAAGTAGGTTAAGGTACGTTCAAATTTAAGGTACGTTATCCGAGAGCATGCAAAGAGACTATGTTCCATCATTTCCAACAGAGTTCAACGGAACTTGCGATCATAGTTGGCTAACTATGCTTTTGGGAAACGCATCCCTGATTGGCTGTGTTTTATGATTGATAGTTTTGTGGCATGCCCCATTTTTGCATTCATCTTCGACAAGTAGCTTATGGCTGGATTGTTGTTGAATTTTTGACCCTGCCCGCTGTTTTACAGCTGAAAAAGAAACGAAAGAGCTGGAACAACAACAAACTACTAAAGATGAGCTACATAAAGAGGGGGTTGAGAGATACGCGCAACTTTAGTTTAAACTAGTACAAAGACATTTTATTGTTCATATAACTTCTGTAGAGAAGTAGCACAGACACTGAAGAAGGACGAAACTTTCTTGTGCAGGTGTCTGCACACTCTATCAAATGGAATATACTTTGAAAGGCTGCCCATTCATATAAAAACTGAATTATACTTTGGGATTTAGCTAACAGTTCAAATATTAAAGTTAGCATGCAAAAGCTTAGCATATTATTAGTCCGCTAAAATTTAACTCTCAGGGATCAGCGGTGGCACCGGCAATACCACCTCTGTTCTATCTTACTAGTGCGAAAGAGACTGTAAATTCTCAGTCAATTTTGGACATACAAATAATCTTAGTTATATCATTAAAAACTGTGAAATTTCTTCTTTTATTTGTGTACACACAGTAAAAAAAAAAAAATTGTGCTTTTCGCATAATAAAGGAAACTAATATGATGCGCGAGCTGCAGTTGTGTCTCTAAATTAGTTTTAGCATCCCTTTTAAAAAAGATCATTAATTCTAGAAAAGCTAACTAATCAACCTCGCTAGTTGGTTGTTGGGCAGCTAGTCGGCTATTTGTAGTGCTTTTTTAGAACTAAAATACTTTTCTGTGTTTTTGAAATATGGATTACCTAAACTTGTTGAACATGTGTCTCGGGATTTGAGGTTTCCTGCCAAATGGATGTCATCTGGCCATGAACAGTGTTCTCATCCTGATCAGACTTTGAGAGAGCTCCAGTTCTCTCGGACAGCCTCTGAGAGTCATAAGAGGAAGTGCTCTACATTTCTCCTCAGGCTCTTTCCATTGCTTCCCTCGACATCCGTACACCGTCCCACTCAGGAAGGGAATTGTATTGGGAATGTCTCCCGAGGGCCCCCAAGGGTGCAGCTGAGATTATAAATCATTATTATGTAATGTTATAGATTTGTCCTCTGGAAGTGTAGGCGATTCAGGAAGTAGAGGAGTTGCAATATGCAGGTAGTGGGCTCACAAAGAGCTCATTCCTCAGAAGCATTTCATTCTTCTGTCAGCCCTGATTTTTCTCCTGCTGCTCTTAGAGAGTGCAAAGACTTGAGTGTGTCATTGAAGAGCACAAATTCATCACTTCCTGTTCCCTTTAGCTGACAGCTCAGGAGCTGATTCCCCGATACTCATGGCGAAGTTCTTAAAGAAGCGGTACCTCTTAAGTGGTATACTGTTAGTGAACATCCCAACGCCACCTACTCTGCTGGGAGTGGTGTTTAGATGATTATATAAAAATGTGCTGCATGCTCGACAGACTGAACAGAAGAAATAAACCAGAGAAGATTTTAGAAGAAGGCGGAGCCCCGGAGCCACACCTACCTATTATGTAATCACCACAGACCAGTGGTAGTTCAAAGGTGTTTACCTGCCAGAGCGAACATTTCCAGAAAGTTCACTTTGGCAAGCTGTTTTAAACTCCAGAACAAACTCCAATGAACCTCGTTTTGTCTGATTTCATTCGAAATGACATCGAACCAGTTTATTCTTCAGTTTTGAAGTATATAAGAGCATTCATTTCCACAGGATATGTTGCACAGTAACTACACTGGCCTTTTAGAGTTCTGATTGGCTTGTCCCAATCATTCCGAGTCCTCATGCTTCGGTTTTGGCTCGAACGTGTAGCCTTTTTTAAAGTATACTTCATTTGATAGAGCGCATGAACACATGCGTGACGCATTCACACAAAAAATTTCATCCTTATCCAGTGTCTGCGCTATTTCTCTACCAAAGTTACGATAAAAATGTCTTTGTACTTACAAAAACACTTGTCACTGTAGGCATTAAGTGTCGTTGCTACTCCAGCGTTGCATCTGAAATTCAATACTTCTGTACTATATAGTACGTGAAAAACAGTACGCCAACAGGGTATGTCAGAATTCATTGCATTAGTAGGCGAAAAGTCCCGGGATGACTTACTACTTCCGGCAAGATTCTGAAGTGTGCAAGCGATGGACACCTTACTATCCCATGCGGACACTGGAGAGGATTTATGAATGAAGGTGAAGCGATGCAACACCGCTTGTATGTCACGTGATAATGACGGCATTGGTGGATGTAGTACGTCTGGATTACTTTTTAAATGGCCGGGAAGTAAGTTCAAATTCAAATGTAGTACCTACTCAGACAGTACGCGATTTCAGATGCACCAAAGTAGTTTGCTATTGTTGTTACAACTCCTCTTTTTCGGCTGTGAAACAATGAGTTGGGCCAGTGTTGCCACCTTGTGGACAAACTAATTAGTACAACAAAATTCAACTTGTGAGCTGAGCATACTGAGTATGCATATACTAAGCTAATTATAAAATTTACATCTCTTGTGCCATGTTCGCAAACCGTACACAATAAAAACCGAATATAATACTTTGGGCTTTATAAGTTCAGATCCAGAAGCAGAAGTTCTTTATGTTCTTGGAAGGCTGCCTGACATTGTGGTTTAGGGTGTGAGCTTGTAAAGGTCTCTTGTAATAAAACGAATAGGACGCTTGGCATTTGAAACAGTTGTCAGGCACAAATGCCAAACTGATTTAGTCTACATCGTTGAGATGTTTTAAACATATATGGTATGTGGTGGATATACAGGGTTAACCATTACTAATTCACTGTTGACAGTGCACAATTTGCAGATTTAATGTTGAATAAAATTTGAAAATGTTTTCAATGAGAGACAGCATTGTACAGTAGATGATTTCAATACAGTAAAATATATTTTATATGCCACATATGTACAGTATATGTTGCAAGAGAGTTCTTGGTGCTGCTTCGCATTAGACTTGCTCGTATATTATCAGTGCCGGGGTTTGCCAGCCTCCGCAGAAAGACATGCTGTGATTTAAGGCATTTTGATGCTTTGCATGGTGGCAGGGGTTTTGTAGGCATGTATCAGTTTCTTTCAAACTCGGTTTCTCAATCCTGTCACAACAACATGTAAATATTCCCGGGCTGTTTGTGCAAAGGTTGCTCTTTCTGTTAGCATATACCTCTTATTATTTCCCTACTTTTGGATAACACTTTGATTTCTCCAGCACATCCTTTTCCGTTTCTCACAATACGTTTTTTTTTTATTTATTTGTTTTTTTTACCCTTTGAGGTTTCCTGAATTGTGTAATTGGCTGCTGTCAAGACCTTGATGTGGTCCAGACATTTCCCACCATCTGATTGGCAGACATATCTCTGCTCTTCTGGGTGATTGAGGTTTTTAATTCTGTGGTTTGCAATTTAAAATGTAAATTATTGTGTTATAAAAATTACAGAGTGTAATTTATATAGTCGGAAATTACCAAATATATAGTTATACATATAGTTTTGTAAATAAATAAATATTGTTTTAAAGCAGTTTTACAAAAAATTATGTATTAGTTTATTTAATGTTGTAGCGTTGCTTAGGGGAAAAAATATTTTATTTTATTTCATATTTTAATGTATTTATTTATTCAAGTAAAATGTAAAGATCTGTTAGAACAATATTTGTGTTTTTTATTTTTTTATTATCTATATATTTTTAAAGCTTATTTATTTATTTAGTGTTAATATTGTAAAGCTGCTTTGGAAAAATATATATATATATATATATATATTATATATATATTTTTTTTTTTTTATGTTGCTTTATTCATAAGTAAAATCTAAAGATGCTAAGAGCAATATTATTTTAAACCTAAAGATGTTTTGGAATAATATTTATTTTTAATTTTATATTATTTTTACTTTTTAAATATAACATTTTTAATGTTCTAAAGTTGCTTCAGCATTTATTTACTTTTATATATTTATTTATAAAGCAATAAAAAGTTGTTTCTTACTAATAAAATACATTTCTTTTTTTTTTCTCTCTCAAATTTTAAGTGGACCCCTTTGGTGCAATAACTTGACTAATGGGTCAAATATGTGTCAGAAATACATACAACGTGGCCCCTTTAAGATTTATTGTAGGAAAGGCTGGTCCTAGACTTATTGAAATGGTCAGATTATCTCCAAGGGAGGCCTTTGTGTCCATGCGTCATGCTGGAAATTGGGAAGGCCTCTGAGCTCATTACAGGAATCAAGTTAAAGAGATATGTTTGGGCTTGACCAGGCCTCGGGCTGTAGCTCACCAGACTCAAACCTATTTCCTTTCCATCCTCTCCCCCGCTAATGACCAGTTTCAGTGACCTCCTCTCCAGCAGCTCTATACTGCCTGTTTGCCCATATGCATGCTGGTATAATGACCAGCCCTAATGGCAGGGTCGGCTGGAATCAAACACCCCACCGCAAGAGCTCCTTTGTTCTGTTAACAGTCCCCATTTAACCGAGTGACACATGGAGGAAGACAAGCATCACGGCCTGTAATTAGACCTTAATGTGTTCAAAGACTCACCAAGCTTGATTCGTCTGTCGTGAAAAGCCAGTCGACATTTAGATGCTGAATGAATTTCGCCCCTATAAAATTAGACTGCATAACAGAAACAAAACAATTGAATTCTTCTCTTTGGTGATTATTCGTTTCCCTTTAGAAGCATTTAGGGGTTTTATGGGTATTAGCTATTTAACATTAGGGCTGGGTGAAAAAATGATAACAGTGATTATCGCAATATAATTTTCCTCGATAAATGTTCGAAATAATGTTTATGCAGCAAAAGCGGAAAGAAACTACTTTATATTTAATGAAGCACATACAAAAGAACTGAACCAGAAGCAATGCGACCTGTTTTACAGAATACGAAAGTTTCTTCCGCACAATCCCCATTAGAAAAGATGTGTTTACTTGCTGACCGGTCTCGATCACGTGACCACCAAACAGCGCTGTGAGATCTATGGGCCATTTATGCGACACCATTTTCAACTAAAAAGAGAAAACTTTTTATGCATTTTTTGTTTGTCATTTATATGTCAACAGCGTTTTTGGGGCCTGAAAACACAAACTTTTAAAAATGGGTTTCAAAGTTCAAGTTTTTGAAAATGATACCGTTATTGTCTTTGTGTAAACTACAAAAATGCGAATATGTGAAAACGGTGACGTCAAGTCACGCAAATTGCATGTTTAGTCTAAAAGCTTGTAGTGTTTCTTTAGAAAGTGACATCGCCATCTACTGACCTGGCAGCAGAATGCAGCATTTTTAGTCATTTTCGCGAATCCATATGAACAGGGATCGTTTTGACAACGTTGTCATCTGTACAAAGAAAAAACTTTTCCGTTTTTAGTACATCATTGTCGTGCAATGTACCAAAAGTGAGAAATGCTTGAATTCAATGAAGAAAGCCAATGTCTCTGTGATTTAAACTAGTTTAAAGCCAAAAACAGTGCTGACATTCTCAACAGCATTGACAAACAAGAGAAACGTTACGCCATGAATGATCAAGTTAGAAGGCTTTTCAGTCTATAAATCGCCAACATTTTCCTTGGATTTACTGTAGTAAAACTAACTGCAACATAGTATTGTGGCAGAAATGTGGGATATTCATACTGAATTTTATCAAATTATTAATAGAAACATGTATTGAATTAGTAATGGAATATAAACATGTAGAAACAAAAAAGTTTTTTCTTTGAAGATATTTATTTTAAGGAAAAAAGACTGAAAAGGATTTTACTTAAGTTAACTAATGCATATTTTGATGTAGAAAAAAACTTTTTATTGTAAATTATGATTTTTTTATTTATTTATTTATTTATTTTACCTCAGATTTGTGAAATATTCACCTGTTTTTGTCATGTTCTGGTTGCAGCTTTCACTCAGGAGCAAAAATCTGCCTTTAAACTTGTAAGAAATAAATATTTGACAATTATCGTAATAATTATCAGTATTGACTGATATAAAAATTTTATCATGATAATTTTTTGGCCCAGCCCTACTTAACAAGCAGGCTTTCAAGTGCTCCCAACATGAAGTGCTTAGATCAGCAGCAGTGATTCAGCAAGATCATATTGTCAGTTGACTTCCTGTTTCTAACAGTGTGTCTGTTCTCTTTTCAACTGTAGTGATTTGATTTCTGTGGCCAAGAAGGCACAAATCTAATCATTCTGTTCTGACGTACATTTTATTTATTAATTTATGCATTATATATAGACATAAAAGAATACATGCATTCAGGGGGATTTTTTGGCAGATGTCTTTTGAGGCACTCGCATGTTCAAATCATGGCCTACAGTAGCAGTTTGTGTACTTGCTCTGACACATTAAGTAGTGGTGCTCATACGGGCAACCCAATGGTTTTTTTTTTTTGCCACCCCAGACAACATTTTGTGGAGAAGAAGAATAAAGTTTAGTGAAGGCTAAATCCCAATTTGTATACTGTAGAGAAATATAATAGGCTTCTCTGCTTAATTGGTTAACAGTTCATGCATCATTGCATTCATGATGCATGAACTTTTTAACAGAGATTCATAATAATATTTTAGACTTAATTTCCATAATGCAATTAATAATAATAAAATAAATGATTATTTATAGAAAAACATTTATGAGGTTATTTATAAAATGGGTCATTTGACGAATAAGGTTTTTAAAAGTGTAAAAAAAAAACAATAGAGATTTTATATTTAGTAGTTTTTAAAATATTACAACATTTTCCATGTTTTATAGCGGTTGCACTGAATGACCTGATGTTTCGCGACATGCGTATGAACAAGTGAACATGAATTTTCAAATAGTTCAGAGAGAGTTAATTAATTTGCTTCATGGCCTTGAGGTCTTTTGCAGGTGTCTGAATGATGTCACATCCTGTCACATGATACTGACCACATGACTTGATCCAAAATGGTCCCTTTATTTTGGTTACTCCGAATGACATCAATGAAATTCATTTTTTCGGACATTCTTTCTCATAACAAAGTAACTTCTACGCATAATTTTAATGTTGATATATGATGTTATAAAATCATGCCAGAATAAAAAATAAATGTAAAGATAAAAAATATATAACATTTATTATATTTTAAGATATTTTAATCACAAATGAAATGGCTGTATTGGCCTTTGGACGGTTAAACCGAATGACCTTTTGACACTTCAAAATCTTTAAAAGACATTTATATGTAGCAAAATAGAATTAAAACCTTTTGGATTTAATAAAAGAGATCTAGTTGTACTACCTTGTGTCTTTGCATATGTTTGTTTTTTATTATTATTAAGTCCTTTGGACAAAACAATGACCTGTCACATCATTGACCCATACATATTTTGTTGTTGTTGTTAATAATAATAATAATAATAATAACCATAATATTATATGCAATCTAATGATTGTATTGCAATGATTGATAAAAGCAGACAAAATCATCTTCATCATTTTTGTTATTAGAGTTTGTGTGCTTTTGTGATCATTAGATTAACAATAAAATGCATTATGACTTTTATTATTATTATTATTATTTTGTCTTTTGTAAAAAATAAAATAAAATCATGAATAGAATTATTATTATTATTATTATTATTATTAAATATACATATTTTTTTCTCGTTTATACATTTTTTTGTGTCAAAAGGCAGGCATAAAAAAATAAATAAAATAGTTAAAAATAATTGTTCTATATATGGGGTTATTGGACATTTGGAAAATATTTGTTATTGATTGTAAGAAAACAATATGTAAAAAATATGTAAAGCAAAGGTAAAGTAAGCATTTGCAAGAAATTTTAGATGTATGAAATGAGCCAGTATGCCACAGTAACTTGGTGTATTATATAGGATGAATGGTATGCGAATTACGATTTTGGTAAAACCGCCATCTTTGTAGCAACCTTTGACCTTCTGTCCCTCATATTATTGCCCATCATTTCATATCCCTTCTCCATTAACCGTATGAATAAAACAGGAAAAAAGGCAAAATACACTGAAACTTTAATCTACTGGTCCAGGTGTTCTGACTCACACTGGGCTTCAATAAGGATTAGCCTTGACTCTTTCCAAAGGTCCCTAATGAAAGGTGGAGAGCTTTTGTTGCTCCTGGTGAAGGCCCGGAGGGCTGAATTGTAGTGCATGGCTCGGAAAGTGGCCTCATGCACCGTGACTGGGGCACAACAACAGCCACCAGCCTTGGGAACGGACCAAACTCTGGTTGCCATGGAAACCTGCGGATGTGGAGCATGAAAAAGCGCCGCCTGCGAGTTACTAACGTAGCGTGGCAGCATCCCTCTTCACGTGTTAAAGCGCTAATCCTCTCGCTGCTCCCAGCCTCTTCCTGTCGATCTCGCTCTTTACTCACCGGCGGTATCAGAGGAGATCCAAAAAGCCTTCACTTCCTTTCTCTGGCTCACAGTTAGAGCTTTTAGGTGCCCTGGACATTTCAGTCGCCGCTTTGGCATCATATACTGGTGTCGTTCCAGACATCGCAGTGCAGTTGAACATTGTATAGATGTCTTTAAGAGCAGAGATGGGCGTTTAAATGCAGTCTGCCTGTGGAGATTCTTAAGAGGCTGGCTGTTCAATAGCGCTCCGCTGCTTTTGAGTGACATAAAGCGAGCGAGAGAGCAGGAATGTGTTCGGAATATATTCCCCGCTCCGCGCTGATCAATGTGACCTACTGAACCCATGCTATTAGTTTCTCATCAGGGGAACACATGACTGTGAGAAAACCTCTGTGTTTAAACTTGTTTCACCCGGACTTCAAGGTTAGATGGATTGTTCTTCTAATGTTACCGTCTGCTCTTGCTTTACAGTAATTATTGGGTTGTGTTGTTAGGTACATGATATGGTGCTTTCAGCCACCTCTTCACAAATACATGCAAGCTTCACATGAACAGCCCTAATTACTATTTTAATGAAAAAAAAACTGAAATTGTATTAATTATTATTATTATTATTATTATACAATTAAACAATCTAAATAATAATATATTAGATCAAAAATGATAAATAAATCAACAATAATAATGTAGAAAATAATAATAGCTATTATTATTAGTAGTAGTAGTAGTAGTAGTAGTAGTAGTAGTAGTAGTAGTAGTAGTAGTAGTAGTAGTAGTAGTAGTAGTAGTAGTAGTAGTAATAATTATTGTTGTTTTTGTTATTTCTGTTATTTTTATTAATTTAAATAAATCACTTTTTAAAATAATGTAGTATATCAAGTAATGTATCACTACTACTACTACTACTACTACTACTACTACTACTACTACTACTACTATTATTATTATTATTATTATTATTATTATTATTATTATTATTATTATTATTATTTATTATAGTATATATAAGTAATAATAATAACAAAACATTTTGTAACAAATGCATGCATTATTAAATTAATTTATTCACTTTTAAAATGTAGTAATGATAATAATACTAATACATTATTTAAAAAATACATATAATTATAGATGATTATTATTAATAATAATAATAAGTATTGTTGTTGATATTAATATTATATTGTTGTTGTTGTTGTTGTTGTTGTTGTTGTTGTTGTTGTTGTTGTTGTTGTGACTTTGTGTCTTTTGGTTCTTTTTGCCTGGATATCTACACTAACAATAGGAGATCAAATCACAATATTTGGCAAAATCCTTTTGTTTTTTATTTTGTTATTTAAATCATGCAGCCCTATTTCTTAACTTATGACTTAACCAGAAAGACCTCTGTTGTTAACCAGCTTCACCAGCTCAAGTTAACTTTTGTTGGCTATGCCAGTGTGGCAATGCAGGAACATTGTTCCTTTAATATAAATCAACTCGGCATTTGCTCTGTTCACCAGAAACGCCCTTATTTGCCAGCTATCCACATCACTGCACTTCCTTTGAACATTGTGAAGTGAATAATGTTTTGGAGGACAAGCCGCTGCTTTTTCGCTTCTTGAAGCCAATTTAAACTTCAATTTTTCATTTTTGTTCCAAAGCTTTTAGTCTAAACTGTGAAAGGAAACGTCTATGCTTTGAGTTCTCTTTTCTGCCTTCAGAAAATAATGGTCGTTTCTGGTTTGCTTTGGACTCCCAGCGTTTGCTTTTCATATTTAGCGCTGACTCTGGTTGTTGACCAATCATTAATCATTGTGGTGTCCATGCAGTGAGAATACTGCCAGGCTAATAGAGAGTGGAGGGGAAGCCAGTCTTGCATGAGTGCTTTATCTAACAGTCTCACTGAGTGGACCAAGTTCTCTTATTTAGGCCTTGGCTGCATGGAGAGGGATGTTTGAACTCGTTTACAGGTCAAGTGAACACTTTGAGCAGGTAATCGGTCAAATCGGTCATTTTAGCTTGAATTTTGAGAGATGGCTCACTTTAGCAAAGGCTTGATCCAAATGTGCAAACCTCTTCTCACACACACACACAAAAAATGTTCTGATTAGGGGTTAAACAAAAACAAACAACCAAACAAAAAATTGTTGTATCTCATTTTTTTTTTTTTACAATTTTATTACCTTTGCTTCAGTGAATACATTTATATTTAATTTACACTGTGAAGAGTAGGTCTATTTAATTTGTTTCTTTGTTCTATTGTAGCTTTGTCCTATTGCTTATTATTAGTTTATTTGTTCTTATTTTATCACTGGCTGTTTACTTGTTTTCAGTAAGCTTTAGGTTTTTTTTTTTTTTAATTTAGGCTAGTATTTGTTTTTTTGTGATATTGAAATTGGTGAGGAGAATTATGAAATTTCAATGGTATCAAAAATGTTGATATAACCTTAAGGCAAAAATAACGTAATATCGTTATTGTGAAATAAAATTACTCATATCAGGGAGACAGGAAGGAAAGCCAAACCATGTGTAACCATGTGTCCCACCAAAAGCGTTTAGAACTTGCAATGCCTTGGTGGAAGAGTGGAGTAACATCTCACAGCAAGAGCTTGCAGATTAGTCCATGAAGATGCACTGTAGTGCTTAATGAGGACTAAGTAACTAGGGCTGGGCGATATATCGCATGCAATTTTCACGCGCATTTCGTCAGTAAAGCCGGTTCCCTGATTACCGCTAAATCGCCATCACCTGCTTTCAAATGGAGCGGCATTTAATAAACAGAGCCGTAGATCACTGATAAGCCACGCAATATCTCGTTCATTATTGAAGGCGATTTATCTGCGATATGAACGCGATATTGCGTGGCTTATCAGTGATCTACTGCTCTGTCTATTAAATGCCAATCCGTTTGAAAGCGATTTACTGGCTTTTTGGCTTTACTGATGAAATGCGCGTGACAATCGCATGCGATATATCGCCAAGCCCTATAAGTAACTTTTTTACCTTCATAAATAGTTTTCTAAGTCCTTACGATGGTTAATTGACTTGTAGTGGTGTGTTTGAGGCGAACACTAACCCCATCTGGCACATCTACGCCAGAAAACAGCACTTGCAAGTTGAGCTGCGCCGACCCGACACAATCTCGCCTCATGTTCATGTTCACGTGAGAGTGACAAAATGCTTTATGGTAATTCAAAAACAATGTATATATTATGACTTTATAAGACAATTTCGAAAATTACCCACCTCCATTGAGTGTACTGTATTTGCAAATTACCCACCTCCATTGAGTGTACTGTATTTGCAAATTACCCACCTCCTCTTTCTTGTACTGTATTTGCAAAACTACTGCGCTGGTGAGTGTTGTAGTCCTTGTAGTCCAGAGCTGTGCTTGGAGTATTTACAACAGTGTGATTCACTGAAGGAACCTGTAGGGGGAGTTTCGCAAATCTTACTGAGTTTCGCTTTAAAGCAGCTGGTTTACTTGCCACATTTTGATATTGACCCCCGCTATGTTAAAGGTGCCCAAGAACGTTTTTTTTACAAGATGTAATATAAGTCCTAGGTGTCTCCTGAATGTGTCTGTGAAGTTTCAGCTCAAAATACCCCATAGATTTTTTTTTATTAATTTTTTTAACTGCCTATTTTGGGGCACCATTAACTATGCACTGATTTCACTCGACGCCGCCCCTTTAAGACGCGAGCTTCCTGCCACACGAGCTCTCGACTATAATACAGTGCATTTACAAAGTTCACACAGCTAATATAACCCTCAAATGGATCTTTACAAGATGTTCGTTATGCATGCTGTATGCATGCTTCGAATTATGTGAGTAAAGTATTTATTTTGATGTTAAAAGTTTAATTCTGAGTGAATCTGAGGCTGGGCTCCGCGGCTAACGGCTAATCCTACACTGTTGGAGAGATTTATAAAGAATGAAGTTGTGTTTATACATTATACAGACTGCAAGTGTTTAAAAAATGAAAATAACGACAGTCTTGTCTCCGTGAATACAGTAAGAAACGATGGTAACTTTGACCTCATTTAACAGTACATTAGCAACATGCTAACGAAACATTTAGAAAGACAATTTACAAAAATCACGAAAAATATCATGATATCATGGATCATATTATTGCTCCATCTGCCATTTTTCACTGTTGTTCTTGCTTACCTAGTCTGATGATTCGGCTGTGTGCAGATCCAGACGTTAACTGGCTGCCCTTGTGTAATGCCTTTGATAATTGTTGGGAACGTGGGCTGGCATTATGCAAATATTGGGGGCGTATACCCCGACTGTTACGTAACAGTCGGTGTTATGTTGAGATTCGCCTGTTCTTCGGAGGTCGTTTAAACAAATGAGATTTATATAAGAAAGAGGAAACAATGGAGTTTGAGACTCACTGTATGTCTTTTCCATGTACTGAACTCTTGTTATTTAACTATGCCAGGGTAAATTCAATTTTTGAGTCAAGGGCACCTTTAAGGGAAATGTCTGTGAAACTTTGTCTCGGTTGTTAAATATTTTTTATGTTCATAGAAATATTTACACATGTTAAGAAATTTACTGGAAAAAAAGCAATTGAAAGTGAGAACACATTTTATTTTGCGTGCTCATTTCCACCTTTTTTCCATGTCCAGGTGTCTATGGGAATTATTCATCTTTGCCTGTCTCAATCTGCTGTTCTATCAATGAAAACAAAAAGAGAGAGAAAACCATCTCCCCATCAAGTCCTTTCTACAGTTCCAGCCATCTTCAATGCAGCTAGCTGACAGATGGCTTTCTCCCATTGCTCTTTCAATTTTTTACAAGCAGTCTGATGTGATCAGACTCATTTCACCTCCCCACCAGACTCTCCACAGTAGCTCTCTGCAGGGAGGCTAGTGTTGAGAACACCTCAAGTGGACAGAGAAGTGTTAGTTAAGCCAAGTTTACAATACAAAAAGGACTTTTTTTGGACACTTGTGAAATATCATTCAAAGTATTACTATATTTTATCAAAATTCTCTGTCCCCGATGCTCTCAAAAGTGTAGAAAAAAAATTTAGATTTATTTAAATATAATATAATGTTACGTCATGTTACGTTACATCACGTTACATCATGTTACCTCATGTTACTTCGTTAAAACATTTTACATCATGTTACATTGTCATGTTACATTGTTACATCATGTTGCGGCATTTTACATTGTCACGTTACGTTTTGTCACGTTACGTTGTTACATCATGTTGCGGCATTTTACGTTGTCACGTTACGTTTTGTCACGTTACGTTACATTTTAACGTACGTCATGTTGCGCCATTTTACCTCATGTTACGCCACGTTATGTCATGTTACTTTGTTACGTCACGTTTTGTTATGTTACATTGTTACATCATGTTACGTCATGTTGTGCCATTTTACGTTGTTACGTCACATTACGTTATGTTACATCATGTCATGTTACATTGTTACGTTATGTTACATTGTAGTGTTGTCAAAAGTACCGACTTCGGTACCTATCGGTACTGAAATTTTAAAAACGTGACGCTTTGAGCGCTGTTGAGCGGATTCATAAACATCACTGATTGGCCATTGTGTTGACGCGCTCATCGGATATGCCTGTGATTGGCTACAATGATCAGCGCGTGGGAGCATTTGAAAGCACACGGAAGTGTTTAAATTTGAAAGCGTTTTGAAAGTGGGAGCGCGAGCGATTGAAAGCAGGGGTCTAACAGTGGACCTATCCGCGATAGACGCCTGCTTTCAAACGCTCCCGTGTGTATCTGTGTAAGCGCTTAGTGAAGAGATTTACAACATTTTTACAGCGTTGATCATTGAAGCCTATCACAGACATATTAGATGAGCCGTGAAAACAACGGCCAATCAGAGATGTTTAAGAATCCGCACAGCAGCGCTCAGAGCGTCACGTTTTTAAAATTTCGGTACTTTTGACAACACTATTACATTGTTACATCATGTTGCGCCATTTTACGTTATGTCACGTTACCATTGGTCACGTTATGTTATGTTACATTGTTACATCATGTTACGTCATGTTGCGCCATTTTACATCATTTTACATCATGTTAGGTCATGTTACTTTGTTACGTCACATCATGTTATGTTACATTGTTAAATCATGTTACGTCATGTTGCACCATTTTACGTTGTTACGTCACATTACGTTATGTTACATCATGTCATGTTACTTTTATATTATATTATATTATATTATATTATATTATATTATATTATATTATATTATATTATATTATATTATATTATATTATATTATATTATATTATATTATATTATATTATATTATATTATATTATATTATAGGATTCTATTATTTATTTTTTCCCAAATTGATTTTTTTCTATTTTCCATTTTTAATGGTTACATTACATTTTAGTTATCAAAAACATGTCTAATTAATTTAAATTAGGAAAAATACAATTTAACAACAATTTCTTAAAATGTATTTTTATTATTATTATTATTTATTATTATTATTATTATTAGTGTGCAATCTAAGTTTTTTGTTGCAGATTTAAAGCATGACAGAATGACAAGTTTCTGTTTTAGTGTCTGAGCAAAAAGTCAAAAATAGTTAGAATCGGAGATTGTGTGTGTATTTATATGTTGCGATATTGTGTGAACGAGTTGAGATGACCTTTGAGATAAAGCTTACACAACTGTGCTCTACAAGCTTCGTGTATATAGACAGGTAGGGGTGCTGTCATGGCAACAGTGGCCGTTGGGTGCAAATGTACATCCAGCAACATGTAACCGCAGTCACTTCCCACTCTCCTGGCTTTGATCAACAACACTCTCTATATTTTTCTTTCCCAGAGCCATGAAATATACAACGTCATGGTGTAGACAATACACTCAATCTCTGCCTGCCACAAGCTGTTTCTGTCCTCTCAGTCGGACTTATACGATTTAAGACTGTGGTACACACAATCTAGTTTATCTAAACCTGTCAGATCCATCGAGCCACACCATTTTTTTATGCTAACTCGCATAAACTCCTCGCTTGAGTGGCTTTACTCAATCTCAAAGCGTCCCTTTCGCTGTTCCTCATGTTTAACCACGATCATGTTTCCAAACATCTCTTGTTCTTCACTTTCAAGACCTACTCTAGTCAGTCTTGATCGCTGTCCTTGACATTACTATCAGAAGGGAATATCGACCCAGTTCTAGCTTCTCTCGCTCTCTCTCTCTCTCTCTCTCTCTCTCTCTCTCTCTCTCTCTTTCTCTCTTTCTTTCTCTCTCTTTCTGTCCATTGCCCATGTGGATGGTGGGCCAATTACATGAAGATTCTTTTTAAATGCAGTAATTTATTCAAAAATATATTAAATAAAATAAAAACAAATGTCAGTGGTACTGGTACATCTTTTCTGATATCATAATGAAGCCTGATTAAAAATTTAATTCTTTAAAAAAGTACAGTAGATTGGCATAATCTTTAATTTATTTAATAATATTTTAATATATATGATATATGATACAATTTTGATTAAAAATTATTGATTAAAAATGTAAGATATATATATATATATCAAATAGATTAACTGTGATTAATTGCATCTAACATAAAAATTTGTAAATAGTGTATATATCCCCTGTTGATATACACACACACAAACTTTTGTGTTGGATGCGATTAATCACGATTATTCGATTTGACAGACTTTTATGCTAGATGCGATTAATCGCGATTATTCTATTTGACAGCACTAATGTATTCTTAAGTGTAAGGAGTATATGTTGTTGTTACTTTTCACTTGATTACACATGATATTTTTAGATTCATTAGATCTTTTGTTGAAAATGGTATAAACGTTTCTCAAAACCAAATGAAACTAACATGAATACAAAGAATTAATTTCTAAGAATTTGGCACATGTGTTTTAAACACGATTTTGAAAAGCTTTTTGTTTTCTTTATCATGGACAGTCTTTATTTGTCACTGACCCTGGTTCCCTGGTTGGAAGATTGCAGTGTTGTGATTTACTGTCCTTGGCAAGCAGCGTGGGATTTATGTTGCACAGGGCCATTCGCGTGCGGCTCACTGCTAATGGGTTAGAGGCTAGGCTAGCTGACTCGATTTAGTCAGCTCATGTTCTGATGACATTTTATTGGCTCTTTCTTTCTAAACTGATCAGAGGCCTGTGATAAACTTGTAATATGCTGTCACCCTGTGGTGTTTTTAGTCTTCTCATGTACGATTGTTTAAACTGACCTGAGACCTGCGTTATATGTGTTACTCTGTCAAAAACACTCTTGAGGGCCATTTTAGTGGCTTTGGCACCCGTCTTGCAGTTCTGCAACCCTGTCTTTTGAAAATGCGAGATGTTCTCTTCGTCTCCTTTGAAGGTGCACAACATGTCACTGTTGTTATGAGCTGGCGAGCGGAGAGTGTTAGATTTGTCTGGAAACTGTTACGGTGAAACTAGAAATGTGACATTCTTAATGTCTTTTTTTGAACGTGTACATGCATTCTAACTAGAACAGATGAAAATGTTTAGTTCTACAGTAACTCTAAACCACCACCTATGGTTGGTTCAAAATGGCGTTCTGCCCTAATAAAAAATAAATCCCTTTTACATTTAATATGTGTAAAAAAAAAACAATTCCCATACCTCATAAATCAGAGTTGTATTCTATTCTATGGGACATCTGTCCCTTAAACCCCTAATGTTAACCAGGTGGATAAAATTACCACTTTCGAGGATGAATAATCAGTGGATTTGCCACATAATTGGCACACAGTCTTTGAGTTTCATTTGAAGGACATGGTGCCATGTAAACTAGATATCTTTGTGTAGAATATTTTTATGTCTGTAAAATAGTCCGCAAATATTTTTAAATGGTTCCAGTTTCTACACACATTTGCTCTTTTTTTCTTGAGCATTTTGAGGTATTTGAGTTTTCTTTTTGTTTCTGAGGCACTTGAGTTTCATTTGCTGATATTTTTAAGGTATTTGAGTCATTTGTATGAGGTTTTTGAGGCACTTGAGATTTGTTTGCTGAGGTTTTTGAGGTATTTGAGTTTTGTTTGCTGATGTTTTTGAGATATTTGAATTCTCTTTTTGATTTTTGTTTGAGGTTTTTGAGGTATTTGAGTTTCGTTTGCTGAGGTATTTGAAGTATTTGCTTTATCTTTTTTATGAGGTTTCTGAGGCACTTGAGATTTGTTTGCTGAGGTTTTTGAGGTATTTGAGTTCTGTTTGCTGAGGGTTTTGAGGTATTTGCTTTATCTTTTTATGAGGTTTCTGAGGCACTTGAGATTTGTTTGCTGAGGTTTTTGAGGTATTTGAGTTCTCTTTTTGATTTTTGTTTGAGGTTTTTGATGTATTTGAGTTTTGTTTGCTGAAGTTTTGAGATATATGAGTTTTGTTCGCTGAGGGTTTTGAGGTATTTGAGTTCTATTTTTGAGTTTTTTGTTTGAGGTTATATTTGAGTTATTTTTTTATGAGGATTTTTAGGTATTTGAGTTTTGTTTTCAAGGTACTTGAGTTTTGTTAGATGAGATAGTTGTTGTCAGATTTCATTGGTGATTTCAAATATGAAATTGAATCGTAAGCTTGGCGAACAGTTTTTTGGAGAATTTTATCCCTATTTAAAGAGATAAGAGCTGCACTTGCATGCTCACGAGGCATTTTAAAGATGGCTGCTGAGTGAAATGATTTGTCTTAAAGGGACTTTGGTTATACTATGTCTATACCCTTCATTACTGTCACTGCATGCTTGCTTTCCATTGACATTTGCAGTTACTTTACGGCTCTGGCATGTTTACGTTTGCGATACTGTATCTAAATGGTCAGGACTAGAGGGAGAGGAGTGAGGTAGGGAAAGAGGGGCGGAGTGTTAGTAATTGAGTCCTTTGTTTTTTGTTTTTTTTTCTTCATGAGTGAGAGTGAGAAGGAGAGAGGACAGAAATAGCTTGGAACAACAGGCTAGTGTTTCTGCCTGATTTGATTACATTCCTGGCAGTGTGTTTTTATGTTTCGCTCTTGAGGGAGCCGCTGGAAGGCTACTGGAGATCAGCAAACCTGCTACCCCTCCTCTCTCCATCTTCCAGCTGACTGACATTCCCTCCGACAGCGGCCTGACGAGAAGTCTGTGGTGTTCAGTTGTAGAAAAGCTTCCTGTGAGGTTAATTGATAATGCCAGCTGCCCGCCCCACATCACAGAATGCACTGCAGTTCTCCACCACTGAGATGGGAGGTCTGGCTGTCTCCTTCACCATGAACCCTCAGTTTGGGTGGACTTCAATATACTCAGGCATTTGAGTAATTTTGCCTCAAATTAATTAATAATGTTTCTAAAACCTTTTGATTTTAAATAATCATTTAAATGTACCCATAAATCCTTAATTATTGGCTTTTCATCCTTCAGGGTTTAATTAAATCAAATGTAACATTTAAAATAAATAAATGGGGCTGCACAATTAATAAAATAAAACTGAAATTGTGATACACTTTGTGCAATTAACTAATCAATGACTGCGATTTAATGAAGTGTATCGTCTGTTGTTTCAGAGTTTAGGATGGCACTGTTTTCATGCAAGCAGCTCATGAGGTGGGGTTTTCACTATCTCAAAGTGGCTCAGTTTACAGTAAATGCAGCAGACTTTATCTCTGCATGTGCTGCGAGTGTAACGTGCGTTTGGCAACAACAGTAATCTATTTCTATTTTTTTTATATAAGTTAAAACATTATTATTATTATTTTTGTGGTTGTTGATGATTTGATTGTCTTCCTGAAACACCAATATGAATGAAATGCGGACTGAGACACAACTAAAATGAGGGTTGAGTCCACTTTACAATCCAGGTACAAAGTGAAATGTTTATCATATCGCAGTTCAAATTGCAACATATGACAAAATAATCGCAATTTTTGGTTGTGTAGTCCTATATATAAATATTTTTGTTTTAACTAAACAACATTTTATCTGTTTATTTGCATGTCATGTGACCATTAACCGACATCAGAGAACTGTGAACTTTCTCTGTGTTGTTAAAGTAATGACATTTTAACTTAAAATCTTATGGGGTACTTCAAGTATGTCTGAATTGTTCGGGCTGACAAAAGTTTGTGAACACCTGCTTTAGATACAGTTGCCATCCAATAAGCACAAGTGATCAGATCCAATCCCCCAATTCACTTTGTATTCACATTTTACAGACAGGTCTGAGACAGGTCACCTACCACAGCGTCTGGTTGATAAAGCTCAAACTGTGCAAAAACACTTTTATTTGTCTAGTGGTGGGTGTTAATTTGCCACCCTGATATTTGTTGTTGTTGTTGATTGTAGCATACACTGTTTGTCAAGAATTAACAGCAGTTAAGTAGCCACTGAGTCAGAATGGCTTTTTGTGTACTGTTAAACCATAGAGAGCAGTTTCACTCCTGAATCCAGACTGTTAGGGAGTGAATTGTAATGGAGAGACTAGTATAGGGGAGCTGATGTTATGTTTTTTTTTTTTTTTTTTTTTTTTTGAGTTAGTAGGACTCCTACCCTGTGAGGTGTGGTTAAGAACTACAGACACTGTGGCCATGACAACCCAAGCGGGTGGGTGTATGAATATATGCAGCTGTCAGGGTGGAGATGATATGCTCCCTTCCTCTCTCACACTTATTCTCTCTGTGTCTCATTCCTGTCTCTGTAATAAGATAAGGAGGGATTCTGAATGTATTATGTATTCTTAGTCTTAATTAATCCTCTCATGGGCTCTCACTCAGTCTTCTCCCTGAGTATGTCCTTGGATCACAACCTAACACTAATTAACTGGAAGTTTTACTTTGAAGGGCAGGAAGCTGCTTTTGGCACGGATGTCACTTTACAAATGCTGTAAAGTGGACATACCGGTTGTAACATCACGAAATGGCAAAGGCCTAGCTTGTGAATATTAATTGGGTTGTGCACAAATAAATTAAAACAATCTTTTACAGTTTTGACAGATATTCTATGTGATTTATTCATTCAGGTTTAATTTCAGATTGTTTGCTCATTTCTAAGTCAAGACTGAAATGTAAACAAATTTGAAGATAATCTTTCTGAACTTGTTTGATAAAATGTCCAATTATTTATAGCTAGAGACCTGAATACTTGGGTACCAACATTTAAAGGTATGACGTGTGACGTGAATTTCGTCATCAGAAGAGTACACACGTAGTGTAAGCGTACCTCCAGTTTTTTTTTTATTTTGTATGCACAGGTCACACATGCACTTTGTTGTTGCTTTTTGCAGTAATTAGTTTATCCACAAGGTGGCAACCGTACCCTTGGGGCATCGATTCACAAGGTAGTCAAAGAAAAACTGCATAAACAGAACAGACAGGAACGCATGCAAGCTACAGCAACAATGGAGGCCTACATAGACGAGACTGTGCAAAGAGGTTAGAAAGTACCCTCATTTGTACAAAGATTTTTACATGGGTTGCAACTCATGGCGAGAGATCGCTCAAAACTGCGCATGCATCGAATGCATGTGTATGCGTACAAGTCGAATGAAGTATACTTTAAGGCTGTGTGTTTGATTGTGTACACTAGCATACATGTAAAAAAACGAAGAATACCCAGAGCTTTAAATGTCATTCTAAACGTGCCCACAAAAGAAGATATTTTGAAAAAGTGAAGAAGATATAGTGAAAGTTGATTGTGTCCAATGTTGTTTTGGATGTCACAGATTTGGTACAACATGGTATGGACAAAAACACTTCTTTTGTGTTCCAAAGAAGTCGTCGTCATACAGGTTTGGAATGACATGAGTAAATGAACACCATTTTTATTTTTGAATGAACATCTCTTAATGTAAGAACAATCGGACTGTGTGCTTCTAGTGCACTCTAACTCACGGATTAAATCATCTGCAAAATTATAAACTAGTAGATGGTGTGTGAGTGCGCTTCTGTTTGTGATGCTTATGAGTCGTGAGCATCTGTATTTGGGTGTTGTTTTCCAACCCCGCCTGACTGTTTGATACTCTGCCCCCGTGCTTGTTAGGAAAATCATGTCTCTGTAGACTTTCAACTTGATCACAAGGAATCAATGTAAATCAGACTAAATAACACAGGAACCTCTGAAGATGAGAACAGCTCTGGAAATTGTTGAAAACACATTACATTGTTAACACACTGATTAGTTTGTGAGATCCAGTGAGTTTGAAAGAGGCCAAATTGACATATGGTTGAGGGGGAATTTCGGTGGGGATTGGAAAATGAGAGAGAAAGAGAGAGAGAGAGAGAGAGAGAGAGATGATGGTGCTTGTTCTACATTGTTGGGGTATTTTTAGTGTCTGAAGAGCCTCTTTTTTGCTTTTTCCCAGAGACAAGGATTCATCATTTCTGTCAGCTTGCATAGGACCAGATTAGCACTTATATAGATGAATAAAAACTGAACCGGCACAACTGAGAGAGGTTCTTTATAACAGCAATGCCATTAACACTCTCTAATTATCTTTTCCTCTTTTTTCTCTCTCACTCTTGCTTTCTATGATCTTCAGCTTTAATTAGTACTTTTAGCAACAGCACTGTAAACTATTAGTATGCCTTACTCTGGAAATGGCAGTTTATAATACAATAGTGAGGCTGACTAGCTATCTAGACCTTTTTTCTTTTTTACGTATCTAGATTTTTAAAATATATTTTTAGATATTTATAGCAGTGGTGATCCAGTTAGCATGCTCTTAGAAAAGTGCTGTTGCTACAACCAGATGCATTTAGAGAGACAAACATAGTGGCTTATAACCTCTTTATGAACTTAAGAATGTCTTTTATGCAAATGACTCCGACATCCAATTGGGAAATTCATCCAATTAGGGTCAGGTCAACCTGAGACCACCAAAATTATATGGGGCTTCCAGTTAAGACCAGTAGTTCTGTAGTTTAAGCATGTTTTGCACATCCCTGGCTACTACAACTACTACATTAAATTGCTCTAATTGTTGGTCCAAGCTGGTTTGGATTATTGACTTCAAGTCAGTGGTGCAAAGACCTGGTAGACCATCTTCCCTGCATTTCCATTCTGGTCTTGGCGCTTTTTGTGCTGATAGGTGTTACCAGCTTAGCTGTGATGCTGTCTAGTTGGGTTGGAATGACACGTTGACGTAATCAATTACATTGATTCAGCACTGTTTATGTTCTTCTGACGCTTCACATAGTTGTGTTCATTCAGCTTTTTGTTTTTTATGAGCTTGACATCCCCTTTCTATAACCAAACTGACACCTGCACAACCCGCGCAGAATTAACAGAACCACACTGGACAAATAGTTGTCTGCCACATCATATAATGTGAGAGCCACTGTCAACTGTATAATCATGACATGTTTAGTTTACTCATAGAAATAGAGAAATTGTTTGCGTTCATTCACAGATCAACCAAAGCTGCAGTGGGTGCGAGCTGCGCCCTTTATGGTGAAGCTTGTTCACCAAGGAAGTCTTGCTGATTAAACTAGCTAAGAAAACCTCATGGTTATACCAGCACACCAGGATTCAACTCCTAATTTTTCATCAAAGTAGGACAACCTATTAAGGGCACCTTGAGCAGACTAAAATGGCTAAAATGGTGGGAACACTTTCACTCAGCTACCATGTTTATTGATCACCTCACACTGGTATGACCTAGTATTTCCAGCCAGGTTGTAAAGTGATCTGAGACAATTTGCTGATAGGCGACACAACATTGAATCTCATCTTGTGTCCACTTCACGCGCTTCGTCTGCAGTATTCTTTGATTCTCCTCCGGCAAGACCGCCAACCTCTCCTAAAATACAATCGACCCAATTACAGCACAATGGTGTCTGCAATTTTATCACAAGACCAAAAAATCCGCTCAGGGTCCCGGTGCACTCTGATGTAACTAAGAAGCCAATGTCTTGAACAGATTTAACAATTATCTTTGTCTCCGGGTCAACGTACCATTGTCATTTGCATTCAGAACTAGAGCAGGGATTTTCCACACTATCTACTCAGCCGAATGTCCTTTCCATACAAATTGCAGGCTTCAAAACCAAATAAATGTGTTCATTTGCTCAAAAAGCCTGGCTGAATGATCAAACAATCAGTTGCATCATGTTTGGGATCATCAGGCTTTGTCGCTCTGTCCTGGTTTAGCTGGAGCGTGTATTAATTTGGTACATCTGTAGAAGTCCTTAAGGACTTGTCTATGTCCCTCCCTGTCCCATGGTGTCTCAGTGCTGTAGCCAGATATGCCAAAATATCTCAAAATTACCTGACTAACCTTCTTCTTCTACTACTGAAAGACTACCAGGTAACCAGGTAAAAAGTTTGTCTGTTTATCGATGGTGAAGTTGGTTATTTTTTTTTTGTGTTGAAAAGATTAAGGATAGGGTTAATGTTATGTAGCCAAGTTGGACATGGACTCAATCAACCCTATCCCACACTGTACCTAACCTCAATATCAACCTACCATTGCCCTCTGATTTTAGGTGTAGGTTGGATGGAAATTATAGGTTGATAATTGAATGTGGATTGCTAGTCATTGTGAGGAAAAAAGGGTGTGAAGATGCTTTATTGCACTGTTGCAGTGAAGACCCAAGCTAGACTACCACACTTAATTCAAAATTAATGCAGTTTGTAAATCCGTTTACGACACAATGTGAATGAATTTGTTCTTGGTGTAAATTAAGAAATGCAAAAATTGTGGTTTCTATGGTAATGAAGCTCAGGCTTTACATTCGAGATGGTTCTTGATGCCCTTCTGCCCTTCCCAGAGTAATGTCAATTGATGAACCTTATCCAAATGGCATTAGAGATTGTTTGGACAGTTGTCCATAGCTGTAAAAACTTTTGGGGTGATGCTGTTATTTTAAATCAGGTTGAGTGGGATTCATATTGAGGCAGTCTGTAATTTCTTACAGCATGTTGTTCCTGGACCAGCAATGTCCTACTTGGGTAATCCACGTTAAGCATGATACTTGTGAAGATACCCATTCATAAGTCATTCTACTCATTGTTGTATAAGGATGATAAAATCATAACCCAATTTTTTGCTAATTAAAATCGTTTTTTTGCTTTATAGATTATGAACAGGAATCCCATACAGATGCCTTGATACTATCGATCCACAAAAGAAGCTCTTTGTTTTCCAGTCTCTGCAAGGCAGAGTATTGTATGCATATGGTACATCCTGTCTCATATTTCTGCTCTAATCACAATGCACTTAAATTTCATGCTTAATGCATACAAGACATGCACGCATAAGATAAATAGTACTCCCTTCTGTTCCTGCAGCTACCCACAATACAGGAATTGCAATGAAGCAATGGCAATGATTCTGGGGTACAGGATAAATCAGACAAGGCTCTTTATGGCTCTTGTATTTATGAAGGCTGATTAATGTGTTTATGGAGAGTCAAGCTGTTTTTAAAGTCATCTGATTTATGGTTTTTCAATTACTCCCAGTCTGATGACTCTGAGATTGTTAATATGGATGTCATCATTTTCAGTTTGGGGTTGTGGATGGTTGTGGATCTAAACACACTAACTGTTAACATCAGTAATCGCTTACCATAAGAATGGTAAACAGCTGTAGTGTCCAATGAGAACAATGTTTTTTGTGTGGTGGTCAGATGTGGTTGCAACAGTTTTGAGTGGTTGCCAGGGACATTGCTTTGCAGTTAGATGGTTGCTAGGGTGTTCTGGATGGATACTAACCTGTTGTGGTATTCTTTAAGGCATTGCTATGTGGTTACTGAAGTGTTTCAACAGTCCATGAAGTATATGAAGTATACTTTGCAAGGCTGTGCGGTCGACTGTGTGCATACACTTGTGAAGGTGTAAAAAAAATGAAGTATACTTTGGGCTTAAGGAGTTGTTACAATACGGGGCTGCTAGGGGGTTACTAAAGTGTTATGGGTGGTTGCTAGGGTGTTTTTAGGCAGTCGCTAAGATGTGATTGGTGGTTTCAAGGCAGTTTACTAGGTTGTTTTGGAGGGTTTCTAGGGCCCTTGCTAAGCAGTTGTGAGGGTATTCTGGGTGGTGGTTACTGTGTTGCTAGGCATTTGCTTGAATGTTGTGGGTGGTGTTACTAGGCGATTGTTAGGTTGTTGCTAGGGTGTTCTGGGTGGTTGCTTACTAAATAACCCACCACCTAGTTTTCTATGAAATTACAGTATCTAACATGTTAAAACATGATTGCTGGTGTCTGGTGTGAGTTTAAGTATAGCTTCTACGAGTACCAAATTTCTTCCCATCATTTTCTTATTTCTTTCCAATCACTGTCAATAAAAGTGGGGGGAAAGGCTATAACATGAACCAAATCACAAGCATGTACTGATATGGCTGGATCGAAAAAGGTGAGCACGTACTGTACATGAGTGATCCAAGACAGCAGAGGAAAAAATAAGTGAAGGAGATGTGCAGGATATTACAGGGATACAGTCCAATAATGAGCCGCTTTGGTTCGGTTTCTTCAGATGATCCCAGTGATCTGATTGTTACGCAGTGAGATGCTGAATGGGGTTTGTGGAGATTCAAGGTAGGCTAGGTGTGATAGACGGTGTTACGGGTGTTACACAGTGTTCAGCCGCACACTGATTACATCACTTTCCCACCGCGGCACAACATCAGGGTGAGTTAATGGATTAACTTTCCATTTAATCACTGGGTATTTATTTGCATACTTAATGAATGCCTCATTCTGAGCTCATGTCCACTTTCACAATCTAATGAGTCTTTCAGTCAGAAATTTGCATGTGATCTCTTGAAAGTCATCAGTTAAAGAGCAGCTTTATGTCAAGTGCATACCAGAGCAGCTAGGTAAAGCGGATGATCACCGTGATACGGGGTTCTTGTGTTTGTGTGTGTTTGAGAGGGAGCGTGCAGTAGATCGCCCTCATGTCTCTCCATATCTCGATCTCCCTCAAAATATCCTGTTCGTCTTTCCAGACTAAAGTTCGCTCAGACCAAACCTAAATGGATTGAGTGTTTTCATTCGACAAAAATATGATATAGAAGAACAAGACCTATGATCATCCCTCCATTTATTCAACCTTCATTAATATTACCTTTGATATTGCCCTTCCTTTGTTGCGGTGCCAATGTTTATAATAAAAGTAAGCCTCACAAAGATAGGCCTTGTTTAATGCAACCATCCCGGTCTCTCATTGCTAGCAGCTGGCCGGTGATGTTTACAAATCACAGCTGGAGGTTCTTGGGTCCATCTTCCAAAGCGTTCAGAATTCTTGCTCCGGTTCCGAGTGCAAACGCTTCCAGATTGTTTCTCTATGGGGCCTGACTCTCATACCAACCAGGGCATGAGAAAATGGTTTGGGAGTGCACATAGACACACATTCGCACACAGTGTGGTCATTACCGTCAGAGAAGTTTGTGACTCACTGCTTTGCTTTTAGATGTTCAGAGAGGGAGGGTTATTTGGACATCTGGCAGTACTGCCATTAAACACATTAAGGAAGTTCTTAACAATTAAAAAAACATTACGTCTGTAGTACTAACTGTCAGTCATGTGTGTAAACAGAATGCTCGTCATAGCAACACATATCGAATGGTTTAGACTTAACAGAAGATAAATTTGTACGTGCTGACATCACCAAACAGTTCTAGATGAACCGTAGCCTTAGACGTCATATGCCCGGACTGGCCATGGACTAGTCATTCACTTTGATGTATATTGTACACAAAAATGGCAAGAGCTGATTGATTTTGCCAGACACAACCTTGGTTTTAGCAATTCCAAATCTGATTAGCTGTGTCCCAATTCTGAGGCTGCATTCTTAGGCTGAATGCATCACAGCAGCGCGACGAAGGTTGTCCCAATTCGAAGGCTCCTTTTAATGCGGCCTACAAATGCATCCTTCGTTTCCAGTGTCATGATGGATAGAACAAGTGGATCCTACGCAGCCTAGCCTATCCCAAGATTCATTGTGCTTCGGTGATGACTGGATTCTTTTGAGAGTAAATGCCAGATCACAAACACCTTGTTTTGTTTTGAGACAGCTGAATGTAATATAACTTATTTTAATGCTCGTTTTGTCTTATTTTAAGTCATTTTAAGTCATCTTGAGGCCCCCTTGGAAGTTCTTAAGATTAAAATGTGTATATCTTACTGTAAACTAACAATATAAACAATACCTTTTTAAAAAACAGTATTAATTGTTCAAAATTTTAAGTTATACACACATTTTAATGTAAATAAATGTATGGTACTGTAAACTCGGTCTGCACGAAAATGGTTAAATTGATAATAATGATTATTTTGCTTAAATTATAATGAAAATCACAATTTATATATATATATATATGTATATATAGTACATACATTTTTTGTTAGAAGATGTGTGGCACTCACTAAAACTCGTTTTTATATAGTTTTTTCTTTAACGCATTTAGCATATGATGGACATATTTTGTTGAATGATATGGGCAGTCATGGTGAAAACAAGCTGCAGTGTAAACTAAACCATTGTGTTAGCGTCTCGCACATGACAATGCATTTGTACTTAGTGATCAGGGTAAAAGAAGTTTAACTTTTTAAAAACGCATCTATAGGTCTGAGTTTTGTGTTTTCAACCAAAAAAGCATGTTCCATGTGAATGTTTTGCCACAACGATAGTTTGACATTCTTACAAATTACCTGGCTCTATGATACATCATCTCTCCTGTATCCAAAAAGATTCCCAAACCACAGATGTTAATTTTTTTTGCCAAGTCCTTATCCTGCCCTGAATTCACCTTTCCTGTTTCTGTGTTGTCTTCTATGTCTCAATGATAAACCCGCTCTGTTCTGTTCTCACGCTAGATTTAGGCATCCTGCATTCAGATTGTGCACTGAGGTGGCTAGTGGAAAAATCGGGCTTTCTGCGGTTTGGAAATCGGCACATCACGATTATATTACGATTTCGATTAATTGCACAGCCCTAACTCAGAGTACACTCCCCTTCCAATCACACACTCTTTAATGAATTCAGGACTAGTGGCCTCTGGGGCTCTGCTCTTTGCTTTTGTTATTACTGCAAATCACTACACCACAATCCCTTCCAGATGGCCCCATCTTCTCCCTTGGCCCAATTGAATTGCCAGTTTTTACGACTGCACCCCAAAGCATGTTTTTGTGCATCTTTTTGTCTACATCCGGAAACTTCTTGCTTTTTTTTTTTTTTTTTTTTTTGTAAAATACAACAGCATAACTTAATATGACCACTGTTGTGGAGAGTCTCTGGCTTTGTTTAGAGAGTATGCCCTCGAGAGGCACTTTAAAGTCCAACGTTAAAAGCAGATGATGCTCAGAAAACCATCATGTCAGATTTCATGTCTGTTGCTGAGGCGGGACTGGCTAATTAGCTGATCTTGTTGAACTTTCTGCTAGGGTCACAGACAAAATATGTTTTCAAAAATCAGAAGTTAGGACTGCAAAATTAATTTAAACATATTCTAAGTATATTTACCAAATTATTTTTGGTTTTATTTTGGTGTATTTTATTTAATTTTAATAAAGTTTATTTAATTTTAGCTTCATTTATTTGATCTTTTTTGTTGTTGTGTTGTTTTTGTTTTGTCTTTGGTTACAATGCTTAACCAAAAACAATCAGATTTGTCCACAGGGAGCTTAAATCTAATGACAGATCAGTGTCAATTCACTAAGGCAAGAAAACTAGAATAGAAAAGATAAAATCAAAATTAACATCAAATTATCAGCAAATATGCTTTGTCATCTTGCAGTCCTAGTAAAAGTTGCATCAAAACTAGAGATTTCCAAATGAAGGATTTGGATAGAACTAAAGTAACATTAAAGTTATATAAACAGCTGCTTACCTCACCCCTTTTACAGCTCCTCTGGCAAACCTCCACCACCCCAATTCCACCTTTAGTCTCTATAATTAAATCAATCCCGGGGGTGGTGTTTAAGGAAAGAGTTTGGGTTACTTTTACTTCTCCAATGCACACAGCAAATCAGATCTCTTTGCCGTTTATCATTCTTAAAGTTCTGAACATCTACACTTCTTGTTAGACCTAGATTTTTTTTTAGAATCTGTGTCTGCAGAATTGAAGTAATGAATTTCTTCTGATAGGGCACTCATGCCATATCTGCAGTCCAATATCATGTGATGTGATGTGGGGATGGTCCACTAAGTAATCACTTAGAACACACCCTAGAAACCAACTAGCAATAGCTTAAGCTGGAATATACTACACAACTTTTGCTCAGTTTTTTTTGCCCTGATTTGCAGTCTGGATAACTCAACAATAGTTGCCAAAAGTCTGCATAATTCTGCAGATTTTTGGACTGTCGGAGTTGACAGATCTGGGTGGGATATATTAGGCGTACGGATTTGAGAGAGTTGGACAAGGGCCAAATTGTGATGGGTGTTCCTGGTCTGCAGTGGTCACTATCTATCAAAAGTTGTCCAAGGAAGGAACAGTTGTGAACCAGTGACAGGGTCACGGCCAAGGCTCATTGATGCACTTGGGGAGTGAAGGTTGGCCCGTGTCCTGGTCCGTTCCATCAGAAGAGCTACTATAGCTCAAATTGCTTAACAAGTTAATTCTGGATCTGATAGAAAGGTGTCAGAATACACAGTGCATCGCAGTTTGTTGCATATGGGGCTGCATAGCCGCAGACCAGTCAGGGTGCCCATGCTGACCCCTGTCCACCGCCGAAAGCGCCAACAAGTGGGCATGTGAGCATCAGAACTGGACTACAGAGCAATGGAAGAAGGTGGCCTGGTTTGATGTATCATATTTTCTTTTACATCACGTGGATGGCCGGGTGCGTATGCGTCGCTTACCTGGGGAACACATGACACCAGGATGCACTATGGGGAAAAGGCAGTGTTCTGCTTGAAAACCTTGAGTCCTTGAATTCCATGTGGATGTTGCTTTGACATGTACCACCTGCCTAAGCATTGTTGCAGACCATGTACACCCTTTCATGGAAATGTTATTCCCTGGTGGCTGTGGCCTCTCTCAGCAGGATAACGCACCCTGCCACAAAGCAAAAATGGTCCAGGAGTGGTTTGAGGAGCATGAGTTTGAGGTGTTTACTTGGCCTCCAAACTCCCCAGATCTCAATCCAATCGAGCATCTGTGAGATGTGCTGAACAAACAAGTCCGATCCATGGAGGTCCCATCTCACAACTTACAGGACTCAAAGTGTCTGCTGCTAACATCTTGGTGCCGGATACCACAGCACACCTTCAGGGGTCTAACGGAGTCCATGCCTCGACAGGTCAGGGCTTTTTTGGCAGCAAAAGTAGGACCAACACAATAATAGGAAGGTGGTCATAATGTTATGGCTGATCGTGTATATATTGTAGTCTATGACACACCTATCTACGTGTTGCCATAAAATATAATACAAAAGTAAATTAACAGAACATGCCCAACAGTGGCCTCAATATTTGACTCATCAGATAAAACACATGACTGGCCTCTAATCGGCCTTGTAATCTGTAGAGTCCATACTGCCTTTGTCTACCCACCCAAGACCGCATCCTCAGTCGCTTAGTGTATGATGACCAGTTTTTCTCTGTACCCATTGTGTATGATGCCAAGTGTTTTAAAATTTGTTCAGATTTTAAAAGTCTTGCAGTGTATTTCAGCCATTAGTAATAGCAACCACATAGCAATGTGGCGGTGAGCTTTGAAAAGCAGAGTACTATTGACATTTGGCTTAAAATTAGCACATTTTACCTTATTTAAATCCATTCCCCAAATTTTCCATCACAATCATTCAAAAGTGTGAAAAAGTGCAGATTTGTGGTGATTCCTGCTTTCCCAGTGTCCCCCAGGAGTCAATTATTAGTGCATGTAGAGAGTCACATGCTGTTTAGGGGTTGAGCAGTGTGAGAGTGGAATGCTTTGAGCCTGGCTGGAGGTTCGGGAAGAAATTAGAGGTATTTTACAGCGTCTGTCACGCAGGGCCAGAAGGAGAAATGGGAGTGCTCAGTGCGGAGCTTCTGGGAGGTTGTAGATGAGAGATTAAGGGGGCAGGTGGTACCTTGCTTTGCTTCCCCTCTCACAGTCTTTCTTTTTCTCCATCTCTCTGACTCAGAGTCATAAATGAGCCATAGTTGCCGTCATTTGCATTATGCACACCATTATATCAGCAAAGTCAGACAATTGTTTGTACAGTTCAGCTGGTTTTTGTTTGTTTTTTACAAAATTCATGAAGTTTTTGGGGAGTCACACCGAATGACATTTTTCATCCTGAACTAACCTTGTGTTTTCACAAAAAGGTCAAATGATATGATATTTTACAAGACTTTTACAAGACCTCACTAAAGCTAATTATTACTCACATGCGGCATTTGGCAAGTGTTAATTTGGTTCTCAAGTGTAAATGTGTGTGTCGTCTCTGGGACTTCTCATCAAAACGTCTGCATGTCCCCTGTGTGCCCTACTAAGAATGAAAGGACTATACAGAGCTATTCTCCTTATTATTGTGTGTGTGTGTGTGTGTGTGGGTGTGTGTGTGTGTGGGTGTGTAGGCTTGGTGACTGAGTGAGAAGGCTGTGTGGAGCTCGTTCACAAGTCCATTATCAAAAAATGATCCTCTCTGTCTTCTGTTGAAGTATGATTGGCCCTCGTGAGATACTATCAGACAGACACATCTCACTTCATACTCTACTCTCAATTGCGTCAAATGGACTGTCTGTTTGAGATACCTGGCTGTTCAGAATTGTTGCTTTGATGGTCAAGTCAAGTCACTTTTATTTATATAGCGATTTTACAATGTAGATTGTGTCAAAGCAGCTTTACATTGATAACTGGTACATTATTTTGGCTGCACAGCAGCTCTTAAAGAATAGTGTCAATGCAGGCAGATTAAAGCACTGTTGATTTTCAAGTCAAAGTCAAGTCAAATGTCAAGTGTCCCCAACTAAGCAAGCCAAAGGCAACAGCGGCAAGGAACCCAAACCTCCAACAGGTGACATCAGGTGGCAAACAAGTGGCAAATAGGTGTTAAAATGGAGAAAAAAAAACAGGCATGGTCAGGGAGCCAGTTCTCCTCTGGCGAACAGTGCTTTGTTACGATTCAGGTTGCTATCATAAATCCGATAGGATCGCAACATTCAAAGTATTTATATCCGTTCCATTCAGTTGAGGATCGTATTCATCACGCCGATATGGACGGTTGTTGAGAAACTGTGCCACTGGTTGTCGTGTGGATGAGGCCTTCACGATGAATGATCTAGTTGACTCAATCTCTGCTGATACTTCAGGCTGTGTTGTGGTCGTGTCAAGGCACAGGTCCTTGGTCTCACCTGGATACGGCCCGGATCTGGTTGACTACGGTAAACCTCGGGATAAACAGAAAGACTAATATTAGCATAGATGGTCTTTTTAGTATTTACTTAACATTTACAGTGTCAACCCAGGTTTGCAATCCAGTTTTATTTGATTCTGTCATAATTTTTGATCTTGCTTGTGAGTCTGATCTTTATGATAAACCTGATCTCTTTTGCAAGTCACATCTCTGGAATGAATCTGATCTCAGTTACATATCTGACCTCTGCTCTGAATCTGGTTTCTCATCTGAGACTGATCTGTTACGAGTCAAATTTCTAGTATGAATCTGATTTCTATTGCAGGTCTGATCTCTGGTGAGATCTCTTATACAAATCTGATATCAGTGACGCGTCAAATCTCTTATATGATTCTGATCTCTGTTACAAATCAAACCTGTGGTATAAATCTGATCATAGTTACTCATAAGTCATATCACTGCTCTGAATCTGATCTCTTACAGATCTGATATTTGCTAAGAGTCTGATCTGTTACAAGTTAAATCTCTGGTATGAATCTGATCTCTATTGCAAGTCAAAACTCTTATACAAATCTTAAGTCAGTTATGAGTCAAATCTCTAATACTATTCTGATCTCAGTTACAAGTCTGATCTCTGTTACAAATCATATCTGGTATAAAGTCAGATCTCTGCTTTGAATCTGATCTCTTGCAGATCTGATACAAGTCAAATCTCTAGTATGATTCTGACCTCTATTGCGATTCTGATCTCTGTTATGAATCAAACCTCTGGTACCACTGGTATAATCTGATCAGTTAAGAAAGTCAAATCTCTGGTACGAATCTGATCTCCAATATGAATATACTCTCTGGAATGAATCTGATCTCAGTTACAAGTCATATCATCTTTGAATTTGATCTCTTTCAGATTGAATATCTGCTCTGAGTGTGATCTGTTACAAGTGATCTGTTACAAGACTGATCTCTGGTATGAGTCAAATCTCTTATACAAATCTGATCTCAGTTGCGAGTCAAATCTCTAATACGATTTTGATCTCAGTTACGAATCAAATCTCTGGTATAAATCTCATGTCCGCTACAAGTCAGACCTCAGCTCTGAATTTGATCTCTGTTGCAGATGTGATCTCTGCTCTGAGTCTGATCTCGTATGAGTCAAATCTCTGGTATGAATCTGATCTCGTTTATGAGTCAGCACATTTCATTTTTTGCTCTGAGCCTGATGTTGGTTACGAGTCTGATCTTGTGACTTGTTGATGTCTTTGAACTGTACTATAGGAGCAAATCAACCGTACTACCATAATTCACAAATGTTCTGCTTGGTCTCAGTCTCTCTGTAACCACTTTTCCTGCTTTTTAAAACTTGAAGGTTTCTCTCTTGAGCAAAGATTACATTTCATAGATGTGATATTTGGTAGAGGTTGAGTGAGCTTAGGCTAAACACCCAGTTGGCAGTAGAATATTTTCCTCTGCTCAGTATTTAAAGGGCAGTGCTGTTCTACTAATCTAATAACTACATTACAGACGTCTCTTGACAGTAAGGAGCTCATATTGTAAGCCTACACAAAGCTCTGATCTCTCTCTCTTATCTTCAGTGGCAGGCATATTTCATTAATCAGTGCTAGAGTTGAAACTGAATTGCAAATCTCTGCATTCACATTTACTTCTGTTCCAGTTAATCCAGATAAAAGCATGTTTTGATGTAGTTGTGTGGACCTCAAAGAATGGATGGGTGCTGGTAGTTTCAGAAAAATTTAAAGATTTTTTTCTTTACAGGTGTGCTAGTGGGCGCTCCCATTCGAGCAGCAGTCACGATGGTGGCCCTGTCGCTGAAGATTTGCGTGCGACAGTGCAATGTGGTCAAGACAATGCAGTTTGAGCCCTCAACTCCGGTTTACGATGCCTGCCGGATTATCAGAGAGAGAGTTCCAGAGGCCCAAAGTGGACAAGGTAAGATTTACAAAACATTCCTCCATGTTTCCCGCCATTTTTATACTCTTGCACAAGAAATACAACCCCCTTCTTTGAAGTCAACATTAAACAACATTTGCAACGCTGTGGCTCTGTGATGCTATCAAAACATCTTTTTGTTTGTTTGAGCATCAAAACCAGCCAGACACAACAGCACAACTAGTGGTGGGAGTTTGGGGATGAGACTATCTTTTTTTTTTTTTTGACCAATGGCAGATGGGAAGAGCATTCAGGAAAATTTTCAGAAGTTTTGTCTGGTGACAGTAGCTGTTCAAATTGACTAGAGATGCACAGGTCAACTGGCCATATATTGGAACCAATTTATTTTGGCCGATCTCTAGGGCTGGGTATTGACACAATTTTCACGATTCGATTTGATTACTATTCACATGCTTTCAATTCAATTCGATTATGATTTTGATTATTTTGGATATAGTATATCAGATACAGTCAATTTTCTAGAGGAAAAAAAATCGCTTAACTAATGCTGTAAACTACATATGGGAGTCAGTTGGTACTACTATAATAATATTGAAGGTTAAATTTATATACAAACACTTAAATTACACTCAATGATGTTTTTATTATAAATAAAGTTTTGAATTACATAATCATATTTCTACTCCAATTAGTTTTTTTTACATATAAACATTTAAATCGCAGCTGTTATAACTTATTTATTTAAACATGCATTAAATATTGAAGAACATTAAAAATGATAATGAATATGTAACAGTGCATAGCTATATTTATCAGAATGCTGCTTTCTAGAGTTCACTTTTCTAGCTGACTAATGAGTTTATGATCACTGAATATGTTTTTCTGAGGTAAATGTGACGTTATATGACATTGTTTACAAGCTGTTTTATTGACGTCTTTCTGAGGTTGAAACACTGATTGAGCTATTACACGAGACATGATACGGATTTCGGTTGTACTGTATATTTTAACATACCTTCAGATGTTTAGTCATGTTTATTTTGCGCTGTAACTGGTATTAAAGCGAAGGTGAAGATGTTCACGTGCGCTCCGTGCTTCCGCTTCTCTTTAACTGAGGCGCTAAAGCGATCTGTCACGCCACATTAAACAGCGTATTTATTTTTTGAATCTGATAATAAGATGGACGTCCTTTGAAATCTGAGACTTTGCTTCATATCAAAAGTAACAAAGCACAAAGATTATTGTGATTTATTGTATGGGAGGCGCTACATATTCTACTCATTCATCAACTGAAAACAGACTAGACTAATCCATTTTTGGGATCTAAGAATAGATATCGGTTCGTAAAAATGAGAATTGATTAAAATAGAGAAATCAATATTTTTTTACCCAGCCCTACCAATCTCTATTCCGTACTTGCGATGACATTTTCTTTTCCTCTTACCTCCATATAATGCATATTAAAGCAGTGTTTATAAGCACAGCGCTGCTTTTTGTACAGCTCTAACTAAGGAAACGAAATCACTGCTGTTCCATAAGTGCCACCTACTGTCAGAGAGTGAATTTGCATTTTTATTCGGTCCTTCTGCTGTTTTTGTTTTGTGCAGGTATGTCTTATGTAGCTTAATTTTGGAAAGCTGAAGTTAGACCATTCTGTTTTTACTTTTGGTTGAAATTATACAATCTAATTTAAATAAAAACGTGTGCAGCATCTTTGTTTGGATTGTGATTAAAATGCAGCGGTTGACTCTAATTTCAAATGGCTAGAGATTTTATTTTTTTGTTTATTTGTTTAAGGCCAGTTTGGCCTGTTATAGAGCAAATAAACAAGAAATAAACAAAGGAAAAAGAAATCTGCAACCGGTAACAGAATCTGACAATTTGTTTGTTAAAAAAATCTGAATCGGCCATGAAGGCACATACTTTTTCATATTTTCTAAGAAAAAATCTCTGATGTAACTAGGAAAGGGTTTAAATATGGTACAACATGTTAGAGAAATATTTTTTTTAATATTTCTTAAACACACTAGGGGCAGGGGGTACCTTATGTTAGGTCTAAATTTCGCAAAAATCTGCAGAGCTTGACAGAAGTTTGGATTTCAGGCGGTTTGGATTTAAATGTTTATACCAGCTGCTTCGCATCAGTAGATGTTTCTGTATCCATCATGTCAAAACTTGGGCTATAAAGTGTTACACTATGTGCAATCTCAGCTGATCACCAGTTCTGCTTCAGACTGAGTTAGATGGATAAATGCACTCTCTCTTTCTATCGGCACTCAAGTCATCAAACCGCCACAAACTCAAACATTAATGCTCTCTGTTCATTGGAGCTTGCGAAATGGACTTGTGTGCACTATCAGCACAATAGGAGTCATCACTTCAGGATGAGTCTACAGCTCTGCCACTTTGTGTGCATTCATTATACACACGGCTACAGTTATATGACTGTCATCCCGTGCGGCGCGCATGATTGCTGCCCTCGATGGCCACAATGAATTGGATTCATCTTATAAATGTCAATTGTTTACTTTTGGAAATGGACAAATTGCTTTGTGGTTTAATAAATAGTTTTGTATTTATTATGACCATGTTTGTAGATCTAACAGGAGCTCTTTGATTAGGTATCTACTTCCATGGGGCAAGGAATTGTTTTAATCATGTAAAAATTATTGCAGCATCAGATTACGGGCTCTTCCTGTCCGATGATGACCCCAGGAAAGGAATCTGGTTGGAATCAGGGCGCACCCTTGATTACTACATGCTGCGGAATGGGGTAAATCACATTATTAGACGTATCTGCATTCTCTTCAGACATTCATACAAAGTTTTTATTTCCACTGTAATTCTAATCTTAATTTTGGTGCTTATTCTTGACATGTACAGGACGTCCTGGAGTACAAGAAAAAACAAAGACCTCAGAAGATCAAAATGCTGGACGGAACCATCAAAACCATAATGGTGGATGACTCCAAAACAGTAGGGGAGCTGTTGGTCACCATTTGCAGCAGGATAGGTGGGTCCTTCCTTTATATAAATTTAACAGGAATGTTGAGCTTAGAAGGTACCAGAAATAACATAGCGTTATCAGTATCAGAGTTGTCTATCTATCTATCTATCTATCTATCTATCTATCTATCTATCTATCTATCTATCTATCTATCTATCTATCTATCTATCTATCTATCTATCTATCTATCTATCTATCTATCTATCTATCTATCTATCTGTCTGTCTGTCTGTCTGTCTGTCTGTCTGTCTGTCTGTCTGTCTGTCTGTCTGTCTGTCTGTCTGTCTGTCTGTCTGTCTGTCTGTCTGTCTGTCTGTCTGTCTGTCTGTCTGTCTGTCTGTCATCTGACTATCTATCAATCTATCTATCGATCTATATGTCTGTTTGTTTGTCATCTGTCTGTCTGTCGTGTGACTATCTATCTATCTGTCTATCTGTCTGTCTGCCGTCTGTCTGTTGTCTGTTGGTCTATCTATCTTTCTGTCTGTCTATCATCTGTCGGTCTATCTATCTGTCTATCTGTCTGTCTGTCTGTTTGTCATCTCTCTGTCTGTCGCCTGACTATATCTATCTGTCTGCCGTCTGTCGGTCTATCTGTCTGTCTATCATCTGTCAGTCTATCATCTGTCAGTCTATCTATCTGTCTGTCTGTCTGTCTGTCTCCTATCTGTCTGTCTGTTGTCTGTCGGTCTATCTATCTTTCTGTCTGTGTGTCTGTCTATCTGTCTGTCTATCATCTGTCAGTCTATCTATCTATCTATCTATCTATCTATCTATCTATCTATCTGTCTGTCTGTCTGTCTGTCTGTCTGTCTGTCTGTCTGTCTGTCTGTCTGTCTGTCTGTCTGTCTGTCGTCTGATTATATATCTGTCTGCCGTCTGTCATCTGTCATCTGTCGGTCTAATCTATCTATCTATCTATCTATCTATCTATCTATCTATCTATCTATCTATCTATCTATCTATCTATCTATCTATCTATCTATCTATCTATCTATCTATCTATCTATCTATCTATCTATCGATCTATATGTCTGTCTGTCTGTCTGTCTATCTATCTATTGTGCATGCTAATTTTGTTTTTTACATTTAAATTATTGCCCTTAAAAATCACATAAAAAATAAGACATTTCTTTTCAGTTTTCTGAATGATGTACAACCAGGCACAAAGAGTAACTGTGTTTTCAGAATTTTCTTGAATGATATTTGTTTTGCCAAAGTTTCCCACAAAAACTACTCAAAAAAGACTGGAAGATTGACAGATAGAGAGTGCTGATGATCTCGTACTCCACAGGAATCACTAATTATGAGGAGTACTCACTGATCCAAGAGCAGGTGGAAGAGAAGCGAGAGGATGGAATGGGAACGCTGAAGAAAGACCGAACCCTCCTGCGAGACGAGAGGAAGATGGAGAAGCTGAAAGCCAAACTTCACACAGATGATGATTGTGAGGCTCCTGGCAACTGTGAAAAAAACATTAGCAAACAGAAACAAACCGCCCCGCCAGATTTACACACACTGAGAGATTATTTTACAGGCTTAAAGAAACTTTACACAGTCCAAATCTTTTACTGACATAATAATTGGTATCATAGCCCCCCATATTATGCTTTTTGGATTTGAACTGTGTTGGTAATACACATAATTGAAAAAGTTGCTAATGCTAACAATGCCAAATGTTTCATGTGCAGTGAACTGGCTAGACCACAGTCGGACGTTTCGGGAGCAGGGTGTAGAGGAGAGCGAGATACTACTTCTACGAAGGAAGTTCTTCTATTCTGATCAGAATGTAGATTCTCGTGATCCAGTCCAGCTCAACCTCCTCTACGTACAGGTAAAAGATCATTTCTGTCTCGCTTTTTTGCTATTTCAGACGATATCCTAACTAGATATGTCAGGTTCACAGCCAATCAGATTATATTTGATGTTTTTGACCATTGAGAATTCACGGTGGGCAGAGCTAGCCAATATAACTTGGCGAAAAGAAACCAAAATTTTGTCTTGCGATGCTATTGTCCTTCATGGCAGGTTATGAATAATATAATATTAAATAAAATAAAATAAAATAAAATATAATATAATGCGTCCTCTTGTGTGGGCAGGGCTTCTCATTGGCTAGTGAGTTTTAGTGAAAGCTTGACCTGGAAGTTCTTCACCCTGACACCTTGTATAATTATTGATAATTATGTTTGATTTCAACAATAATAATCTTTTTTATTGACTTGTTGTTATTATCTTTTACTGACATTCTGTCTGTCCTCTATCTGTCTTTCTGGCTGGTTTAACTGTATTGCACCAGTTTGCCAAAACCTCTTCATCGCCACCTGCTCTAACAATTAATTACTTTCTCAGAGCCACTATCGCATTGTCATTTAAGCATTTAGATGTTGTCCTTTTAGTTTTACGAAAGCAGTGAAATAGTCCTTTGCACTTATGAATGAATTATTGGTCAGCCTAAAAGGCAATGCGCTTATCTTCATAGCTGCTGATTTGTCGATTGTCTTTTCCTCACATCTCTTCCTAATTACCCTTTTTCCAGATTGCAATGCCAAAAACCACAAATAATCAGAACATAATTGATGTTTATTTATCTATATAGGAATTTGGACCAGTGAGATTTCATTGTGGGCGGCGCTCGCCAACATGACACAATGAAAATAATAGGGCTGGGAAAAATAACGTGTAAACAGGTTTCACACCTGCATAGTCCTTTTCAGATCGCAATGAATGTGATGTGCCAAAAATCGCAAAACATGTTTGTTGTTTATGTATTTGGACCAATAAGATTCTATTGTAGTTTAATGCGATAAGAATAAGTATCGAAATGAATGGCTAGTCACTTCCTGAGGTTATGCTAGTGTTTTGTCACCACTTATTATAGCTTGGGATGACATTTTATTTTTGCTGGAGCTAATGAACATGATGCATGAAAATAATATGGCTGGGGAAAATAACACATTAATTTTGATACAGACAACAGATAAAACACTCTAAAACTGAACACTGATAAAATGACATTTGTTGTGTGATGTTTTATTGCGTCATTCTTAGTTTGCACATGGTCTTACATGTGATGTTATCATACATTCAAACCAAACATATTTCGTTCTCTCTCTGATTTGAGTCATAAGGACGGCACAAAACGGCCAGCGGGTTTTCATGCATACTTGTTTACGTATGTAAATGTGTGTGTGAGAGGAGTCTAGTGTAAATGTATGTGTCCACTCAAGGAGCTCTGCACTAGTACATGTTTTCCCTCGAGGCCATGAGGCTGTTGTAGCAGGCGAGTCTCTGGAGCACATGACTCGCTGCAGATGCATTAGTGTGTCTGCCTGAGGAGTCCAGAGCAACTGCCCGCTGACAAACACGCACTTACTCCATCACCTGCAGTTGTTAGCTGATATAAAATAATGCATAAGCATGTATTCCCTTTTGTATGGTCAGTGTGTCTGGGTTTGAATGGAAAACATGGAAAAGAAACGGCTGTATCCTTGTAATGAAATGTTTATTTACAATATGTCCAATTTTCACATACTGTATACATCACTTAAAAATGTGTTACAGTGGCACTTTGATATGTACTTTGGTATTATGATTACGTTTACTTAACATGGTACATGTTAAAAACAATTCCCAAAAAACATGGTATTAGTATGTTTGTGCATGTCTAAAAAATATGGTATTAGCACACTACCATGTTCAGAAACATGATAATACCGTGGTTACCATATTAATTTTAGCATAGTATATAGTATGTATATGGTACTACAAGATATTTTTTTAAGAAAACCATGGAATTAGCCTGGTATAGTACATTTGTTCAAAACACATGGTATCGCAGTATTTGGTTATACATATAACATAGTTATACCAAGTACTGTCCTCACAACTATGTTCCGTTTTAGAAAGAAATTGTATCTGCGAGGATTTCCAGGCAGGATTTAGACCATACCATAGTACTGAGACTGCTCTAATTAGAGTTACAAATGATTTGCTCTTATCATTCGGTCTTGGTTGTTTCTCTCTATTAGTGTTAGTGGATCTTAGTGCTGCATTTGATACTATCGATCACAAAGTTCTTGTGAATAGACTAGAAAATTATGTTGGCATTAGTGGAATTGCATTGGCATGGTTTAAAGATGCAATATGTAAGATTTTTGCAGTAAAATATCCAAAAACCACTAGGCCAATGTTATATATTTTGTTCACTTGAGTACTTAAAATATACCAAATGTTTCCAACTGTTTGTAAATCATGAGAAAATTGTAATTTTAACCTCGGTTTGCCGCGGTTTCCGGTTTTATTTTGTAGAAACCATGGAAACACCAAAGACGCTTTAATATTTTCATGTTTTAATAGACAAGGGAACAACTGTTTTGATATATTTATAGACAGAAAATAAATTGTTATAACGTTTAGTCTTATTGTTTAAATCTAGTTTTCTTGATTTTTAGCAAGTACCATGCCTCAGAGAAAAACACTATTTTGTCAAGTAGCTAACATAGCATAACAGATGCAGCTTTATTTTTAGCAACAGTAATACAGAATTTTCTCCGTCATACAATACATTTTAAAATTAATTGCATGCCATTTATCAACACAAGCCATCCAGCATTTAAAATATTCTAAAATCGATCTATCTTACTGCAGTGTGTAACAGTGTCTCACAGCAGCCGCTGAGCGAACGCAAAGTAATGTTATAACATAATTTTCAACAATCTCAAATGTATCTAATATGATAAGCAGAGCTGTGTTACCTCATACTCATGACCGGAAAAGCGGAAGCGGCGCCGGCGACTGTGTCATAATAAAAGTTCAGCTGCTCGTGAGGCGTGTGTTGCGCAATCGCTCCAGCTCCTCGTTCAGCTCCCACAACACTCGGTCCTGCTCTGCTTCATACTACAGAAACGTTAATAATCACATCCATGATCATGATTTCTTCCCGAGTCCTATCCCTATTCTTTTGCACCGTCCGTTGAGATGAAGACCACATGTTCCAAGATTCCGCATTCAAAATTGCCGTCATCAAGCTACGCCTTTGTTTTGAATAGGCTTCTAGCGACCTCTAGCGGACAGAAATCCTACATACTGCACCTTTAAATCATGCTTATTCCATTATCAGTTTGTTGCAGTAAATGAAGATTTGACATATCAATCACAAGTTCAGTATGGAGTACCTCAAGGCTCAGTACTAGGACCGTTGCTTTTCACCTGGGAGATATCATTATTTTTACTGTTACGCTGATGCTACTCAGCTTTATAATTCTTCACACCCTGATGAAACATACCAATTCACAAAATTAACAGAATGCATAGTTGGTATAAATATTTGGATGACTAGTAATTTCCTACTACTTAATTCCAAAAAAACAAAATAAAAACCTAGAATACTAATACTTGATGGCTGCTCTGTCAAGTCTTCGTCGTCAGTTAGGAAGCTAGGTGTGCTCTTTGATATCAATCTTTCATTTGAATGCCACATTTCTAGCATCTGTAAAACCACATTTTTTTCCAAATTAAATTACGACATGCTTTCAGTGACAAAAATACACAGCATTCCCCACAGTACCTTGTCAAAAAACATACATGGTATTTTTCTAAAAACATGTAAAATCAAGAAACTGTGATAAATACAAAAGTACTGATATTTGTTTACCATGTACATTGTACTTTATCATACCATTATCATAATCTATTAATGTCCAAAAACATGATATTTGCATGGTACTTTAAAGAGTTCCATGGTAACTTGATACATAGTCAAAAAACATGGTATCACCATGGTACTTTGATTATCATATTCTACCATGACCAGAAGCATGGTATTGACATGGTACACCCACCAAGGATTTCATGGTATTATCATAGTATATGTCCAAAATTGGTATCACCATAATACTACTATAACCATATTCATCTATCTTGGTATTTACATGGTACTCTACAGTGGCATACCATGACACTTTTTTTTTTTTTTTTTTTTTTTTTTTTGGGGGGCATTTTAATGCTAGTGAATGGGTGCACATGAGTCAGGACACACACACAGAGTAACACTTCTCCTCCCTTTCCTCAATCTCCCTCTGTCTCTCTCTTCCTCTGTAGTAAACACACACGCCCCCGTGAAATTCTCTGACACGGTGCCACACACACCCACATACTTTGAGAAACAGAAGAACCGCACTCTCACACATAGTCTATTATACATGTATGCACTCAGGAGTGTTTGGCAAGCTGAAGGGGATTTCTCTGCTTTGCTCTGGGGGCGTGACCGTGTCATATCTGAGGATGTCATGATGTGTTCCCATAAACCCTCACTTGACTGTATCTGCTACTGTTACCATGTTGATGTCATCTGGGAGCGAAGTGGGATGATTGGTTGATGTCCTGAGGGCGGGGCCACTCACACATGAACTTGTTTATGATGATGTAAAACTTCCATGACCTCATTCCCCATTCACACTCAAATCTCAGCCAAGTATACACTCTCAGAAACAAGTGTGTATGCTTTTAATTACTTCATCCAGATTGATTGAAAACTCACAAATAGACGCCACTTATTTTGTAGATACTCACTTGGCGACTGTGTTGGTATGGTACTACAATTTTTCTGTAAGACGCAACCTTTCGGCTTTGAAACTGAACTATACTCAGGTGTATATCAGGAGACACTTGAACAGATGGGCTGTCAGCTTGCATAGCGGCCGCAGGCCGTCTGTAATATTAGACTGCACTCACTGTCATCACCACACTGTTATTGAAACATAACATGGTTCCAAACTCATATGCTGTTATTTTATTGTAGAGCTCAAAAGGATGATTTTTAAAGAATCTTCACAAAACAATTTTCCATATGATAGGGTTTCCCAGATTTTTTTTTTTTTCCCCAGTCAAGCCCCTTAATAAATAAAAAATTTTAAAAGGGAAATTGCGATCATCTTTTCTTCCCTATCGTGAGGTATGTTTGAGTGAAACGGCTTCAGTAGCAAGAATAAATGTAGGGTGGGACTTTTTTTCCATGGAGAATTAAAAAAATAACAAACAAACAAATACCATTTTCCATTGAAACAGTAATATATCATAAAATCAATGCATTCTGGGTAATATTATTAGTCGTTTTCGAGAAAGTAACCTTTTAGGCTTTCTCAAAAATATTAAACAAATATTACCCAGAATGCATGGTTTAAGGTGTCCCCTGAATGTGTCTGTGAAGTTTCAGCTCAAAATACCCCATAGATTTTTTTATTTTTTATTTTTTTAAATGCCTATTTTGGGGCATAATTAGAAATGAGCCGATTCAGGGTGTGTGGCCCTTTAAATCTGGTGCTCCACACCCCAAGACCTCGCGCTTGCCTTGAACAACATAAACAATGTTCACACAGCTAATATAACCCTCAAAATGGATCTTTACAAAGTGTTCGTCATGCAGCATGTCTAATCGTGTAAGTATAGTATTTATTTTGATGTTTACATTTGATTCTGAATGAGTTTGATAGTGCTCCGTGGCTAAAGCTAAGCTAACATTACACACTGTTGGAGAGATTTATAAAGAATGAAGTTGTGTTTATGAATTATACAGACTGCAAGTGTTTAAAAATGAAAATAACGACAGTCTTGTCTCTGTGAATACAGTAATAAACGATGGTAACTTTAACCACATTTAACAGTACATTAGCAACATGCTAACGAAACATTTAGAAAGACAATTTACAAATATCACTAAAAATATCAGGATATCATGGATCATGTCAGTTATTATTGCTCCATCTGACATTTTTTGCTATTGTCCTTGCTTGCTTACCTAGTCTGATGATTCAGCTGTGCACAGATCCAGACGTTCTGCCCTTGTCTAATTCCTTTCATAATGTTGGGAACATGGGCTGGCAAATATTGGGGGCGTACATATTATTGATCCCGACTGTTACGTAACAGTCGGTGTTATGTTGAGATTTGCCAGTTCTTCAGAGGTCTTTTAAACAAATGAGATTTACATAAGAAGGAGGAAACAATGGAGTTTGAGACTCACTGTATGTCATTTCCATGTACTGAACTCTTGTTATTCAACTATGCCGAGGTAAATTCAATTTTTAAATCTAGGGCACCTTTAAAATGACAAATATTACTCAGAATGCGGGTGATGATTTGGGCTGGAATATTGGGAAGTGAGATGGAGGGTATTTAAATGACTTTTGCAAGATATGTGGAGTTCATAACTGGCCATTTCAGCTATGGTATAAAAAGGAGGATAGTGCCTTCTGAAATACAATGCACTATGCACTATCCCATGCTGCAAAAAAAATCACAGCAATAAAACTTTTTGAAAATATATTTCTGCACCCACTGTAAATGTTTCTCTTTGTGAGGTTTGGTTTGGAGTGGCTGAAATGCATTTTTACGCACAACTGCCAGCCTGCATGGAGAGCTTCTTGAGACTCCAGAGATACCAGCAGCTTCAAATACCTGTTTTCTGCTCAACACTGGCTTTTTTTATAGCTGCCCTTTTAATACAATTAATTTTTTTTGACAGGAACTTTCCTCAATAAGCCTTTATCTGACCGAGTTCTGCTGTGCTCTAAATCACTCACTAATCTTAAGATAATTCGATAATCTCCATTCAGTTTCACACAATATTAGTTGTTTTCATGCCTTTTGCACAACATTGCACCATTTCATGCTTTTCATCTTCAGAAAGATCTTTCTTCCTCCCATATTGCATGAGAACTGTGACTTGCTTAATAATGTGGAACAACCTCTAAGTAGGATTTCAATAGATCTGGCAAATTATTTTGTCTGAGATTGATACCAGTTATCTAAAAAGACATGGATAAATAAACAAACAAACATTACTAAAATTGTTTTTTGTACTGAAATCTTACTGATATGTCACTTGCATAATAATTTGGAATACAGTGTATTATTATAAATACTGCAATGTTCCTTTAAAAAACAAGAATTTTCAATTTTGATTTCATGGTGATATATAGATACAAATATAGATACACATTGACATACAGCTCTAAATGTTCATTAAAGATGTTGACGGCCCTTCAAATGTTTTTGTCTGCTTTTTTGTATTTTTGGAACATTTAGCGAATACAGCACACACCTTCTGTAACATCTTTTTTAGCACTCTTATTACATTCTGTAACATCTGCTCTTGTTTCCTGTCTGTGTTTCAGGCCAGGGATGACATTCTGAACGGATCCCACCCCGTGTCCTTTGATAAGGCCTGCGAGTTCGCTGGAATTCAGGCTCAGATCCAATTCGGTCCCCACGTGGAGCACAAACACAAGCCAGGATTTTTAGAGTAAGACCACATGCCTTGTAGCTGCAGTATCATATGCAGCCCATTCAACACTGTCACTGTAACACACACACACACAAAACACACACCCTCTCTGTTGTTATCTGATTACATTTTAGACCAGACAATTATTTGCAAGAATTCAGTGATGTCTGGAAGCCTTAAGAATCGGTGTGGGCATTCGTTATGAAGATGTAATTCCCACCAGGATGACCTCATGTGTTTTGTTCTGCTGTGAGGGAAAATGTTTGTGTAGTATGAGCATAAACATGTGAAATGTATTTGCAGCCTGAAGGAGTTCCTACCAAAAGAATACATCAAACAGAGGGGGGCGGAGAAGAGAATTTTTCAGGTATGTGACCCTGTGTCGACTTTACTCCAGGAAAATACACTATTAGAAACTGTCCATGAATAAGACACAGAAAACAGCCTGAAAGCATTAAAAATCAAGGGTTTTTAAAATTTTCCAAACATGGTCAGTGAAAGGAGGTGCTTATCCTTCAAGAAAATATGGATTGCAGGAGGTCAAGATAAATATTAGATGAATGGCTTTATTTTACGGTCATTCTTGTGAGATTTAGAATTTTTGCAACCCTGTTACTAATATTTGTAACTTTTACGATATCGGATCTTTCACTACAGGATTATCATGGCCAAAAGAATTCACAATAATGATATATTGCGGTATCTATAGAAATCTTGAAAAAATGGATTAGGCTATTTACGTGTCATATTATCATATATGTACTATTCATATTAAATATTACTGTTATCGGCACATGATAATGATGTTTCTTTTTTTAAACGATATACCGTTATTGATGATTAATTGTCAATAACGTTATATCATGACACCCCTATTTGAAACATATCTCAATACAATTAAAATACTGTTTTGTTTTGTTTTTTTGTTTTTTGTGTTTTTTGTTTTGTGTTTTGTTTTGTTTTGTTTTTTGTTTAGTTTTTTTTGTTTTGTTTTGTTTTGTTTAGTTTTTTACCCCGGTTTGTCTTTTCCCCCTTCATTTTTAACGTCAAGTTAATATCAACATTTTTATTTTATACAAAATTCTACAAACAAATGTGTAACAGGGTTGAAAATGTAGCTTAAATGTAGGTCTGGGATCAAAGCTTAGTTTGTAATTATTGATAAATTTTCTATCAATAAAAAAAAATTGTTTGGTTGGTTGATTTATTTGTTTAAATAACTTGGGTAACAGGGTTGAATGTTTGAGATGACAGTTGCTGTAAACACAACAATAGTTGTACAGAGAAGATGGAATAATGGAATTATTCCCACCCTGCTGTAGAAAAGATCCAAATTATGCAATTTTTGAGCGTCACAATTCTAAGGAATGTTTCGTTTTTAATAGGGAGAGAAATCATGTGTTTTAAAGCAATATATGGGATACATATTGTAACATTTATATTGATATATTGTGTTTTTTGATATATTGTTTTTTATGAGAAGCCAAAGGAGAATTTCAACATTAGTGGACAATGAATTCAAATCAATAAATCAAAATATGCTTTTGGTGATTAAAAATATAGTAGATAATGGTAACACTTTACAACAAGATCTCATTTGTTAACATTAGTTAATGCATTAACAAATATGAGCAATACATTTGTATATCATTTATTAACCTTTGCTAATGTAAATTTAAAAAAATTAATGTTCATGAATAAATGCTGTACAAGTATTGTTCATTGTTAACTAATATAGGTAACTAATGTTAACATATAAAACCTTATTGTAAAGAGTTACCAAGATAATTAATTCATTTGTTTTTATTCAAATTGTTTTGCTAAAATGTATAAAATTAATTCAGTCAATTATAACTTTAAATTATTTTAATTACCATAAAAAAGTGTGACATACAAACATGTTTAAAACTTTCTGCTTTTCATGTTAAATTAATGTTTTTTGCTTTTGTCGATTTGTTCCTCTGTTGCTTTACAAAATAAATGGAACACCTTTGTGTGCCACATTTGTGCAAAGTGCCTGTTCAGCATTTATTCAGCTTGAGAAAGGATTTCTGCTTTCTGACAATTCATTTGTTTTGCTTAGAAAGCCCACCTTGATAAAATATTAAGTTATAAGAGAGAAAACAGAGACAGGAATTTGGAAAAGGTTGTTGGTTCAAATCCCACAACTTTTATTTAATCTCCTCGCCAGGATCACAAAAGTTGTGGTGAGATGACAGAGATTGAGGTGAAAGTGAAGTATGTGAAGCTTGCCAGGTCCCTACGCACATACGGAGTGTCGTTTTTCCTGGTGAAGGTGAGTATTAAAAAGTTCAAACTCTAAATTCTGATTGGATGAGTCATGTTTGAAGCCTTAAAATGCAGATAAATGGTGCGGCATGTAGCCAGTTAATTTTACACAACAGAAAGATGTTATTAAGATTTATTATTTATTATTAAGTATTATTTTGCAGTACAGGAAACACTGTTTTCTTCAACTACTCACATCTAAGGGTTGATATTTTTTAATATCACTTTAAAACTGTAAAATTGTCATGAAAATTGTTATCATGCTTTCATTGTAAATATTATTTATAATTTTTGCATAAATGTTATTGTTGCATTGTAGACCCATATCTTTAATAGTAAAATATGAAAATTAATCATAATAATTACTATTATCATTATCTAAATAAATAGAATCATTGTTACCCATCATAATTATTTTTTTATTGTATGAAAATGTTTTATATTTATTTTCAGACATTACCATTCCTTCATTTTGGGACACAAGAATGGCTGCTGAAATTTCTGCTTTTCCATCACAGAAATGTGAAAAGTCATTCGGTTTAACCAAAATTTCGGTTTTACCGAATGACACTTTTGGTTTTACCGAATGACAATATTTTCAAACGATGATAACAGGCTGATATCTAGCTAGCTAGCTCAATGACAATCAAACATTTTATATTTAGTACAAGTTTTTAAAATATTACAGCATTTTCCATGTTTTATAGCGGTTGTACCGAATGACGTGATGTTTCGGGACATGTGAAAACATGAAGTGAAAACATGAATTTTTCAAATAGTTAAGAGAGAGTTAGTTACTTTGCTTCATGATCATGTGGTCCTTTGCAGGTGTCTGAATGATGTCACATCCTGTCACATGATATTGACCACATGACTTGATCCAAAATGGTCCCTTTATATTGGTCAATGAAATTCATTTTCCAGACACTCTTTCTCATAACAAAGCAATGACTTCTACACATAATTTTAATACCATTTTGCACAATGTTTATATATGATGAATATAAAATCATCCCAGAATAAAAAAAATATATACATTTATTACATTTTAAAATATTTTAATCACAAATGAAATGGCTGTATTGGCCTTTGGACGGTTAAACCGAATGACGTTTGACACTTCAAAATCTTAATATACCTTTATATGTTGCAAAATATAATTAAAACTTTTTGGATTCAATAAAAGAGATCTAGTTGTACTACCTTACATACTTTGGATGTCATATCTTTGTTTTTGTTTTTTTTATAATTATTAAGCCCTTTGGACAAAAAAAATGACCCGTCACATCATTGACCCATTTATAATATATATATATAGAGAGAGAGATTCTGCAATTAACCAACCATAGTCAAGTATTCAAGAGAGCCTTGTAATTAATTATTAGAGTAAAGCAAATAAGCCTGTGTATGTTTATCCATATACAGGGTTCTTAGAATGTGTTTTCATTTATTCCAGTTCTGTTTGTGTTTTTAAGACTATTAAGCATTTTTAATCTGTACGGCACACAGAGGAAGATTTACAAGCGGCTCGCTCGAGGATCAGTTTCAGGTCATTAGTGGAGTGTTGCTAAGTGCCTGGCTTCAAATTAATAGGGCTTAACAATAGATTGCACTGCTTTGAATAAGTAAAAGCAACGTCCCTGACTGACGCTGACGATTAGACAATGAACATTTACCAAAAAAAAATCTATATTTACCCACATTGCATAAACCTCACCCTTGAAAAGTGAGGTCAATCGCGCATGAGGGCCATAAACAATATCAGCGGGTCTTGCTGTTATTTATAATACCCTCTTATCAGAGGTTGTTATTTTCGTCCCTCAGGTGAAAACAATAGTCCTGAGATGTTCGGCACAGGAGGTCATTTAAACGTTTAGTGTTTTTTTTGTTTTTTTTATGTATTTGTGTGGCGGTCCGAGGCCTCTGGCAGGATGCCATTTGCAGGCAATTGTTTTGGGCCTTGTGCATGTGTGTGTTTGTGTGTGAGAGAAAGAGAATGTCAAAGGGAAATGAAAGAAAGGCCCTGGTCAAGTGGCACATTAGCTTTAAGAAGATGTCTAGTAGATGTCAGTATGTGCAACATTAGGATTGGCATGCTCTAGATCAGAGAATGTTAAATTAGTATGCCAAAAATGCCTGGATGGTGTACTAAGTTGTGAAAATGCATTTGTGCATGCTTTTTGTGGCTAATATTAACCACAGTTCTATGTGAGCCTCTTTCTGATGCTCTAATTTGGTATCAAAGTGCGACTGTATGATTTTGTAAACCAGATTTCACACATAAATCGCTATGACGGCTATTAAGGAACAAAGAATCTGAAAACTATCTCATTTGAAGTGTCTTTTTCTTGAACAAAAATGAGTCAATTCACATACATTTTGAATCATAAATGTCACTAAAACATCTGTTAAATGCTGTACTAATGTATAAACAACTTCAAATAGACATTTGGGTGAAGTGTGAGCTATTACAGAGTATTCCGATAATTGCATATTGGATAACTTCAAAACTGCTTAAAAACGCAGTAAGATTGCATGACACACGCAGATTTCTTAACTGTGTTGATGTATTTCCTGTTGAAACAGGACGTTTTGGCAGGGTATTTCGAAGAGCTCCATTTTGTTTTTAAATAACCAAAGTTTTTTAGGTTGATCACAACTGTAGAAATTTTATGCCTCATGCAAATTGGAGGCAGGTGGTATCAGGGGGCGGGGCATTCTCATTGTACAGAGCATTTGATTGGGCAAAAAGCGCTGTAGAACAGGATGAGTCATCAGTATTTTTCGCCTATTTTCCTAGTAATAATATATACTAGGATGGCCACAATTGACCAATCTTAGCATTAATTTAAGTATTCCAGAAAGCCAGTGCAGTATGTATTTTTCTTACATAGTAGCGATTAAACAATCCGTTATTCTGCTGAGGGACGGAGTTGAAATAAGGACACTAAACCGCAAACAGCGCGACACTTCTTTCAAAATGATTAATGGGCAAAACAAATTTAGTAATCATATAAATACAGAAATGAAGTCCGCAATCAGGATCCCATTGTATATTTCAGTTCTTGCCACACAATACACAAACGCCATGTGTTATTTTTCAACAGGAGAAGATGAAAAGCAAGAATAAGTTGGTCCCGCGTCTGCTGGGCATTACCAAAGAGTCAGTGATGAGAGTGGATGAGAAGACCAAAGAGGTGGTGCAGGAGTGGCCCCTGACCACTGTGAAGAGGTGGGCGGCTTCCCCCAAGAGCTTCACACTGGTACGTTATTCACTTCATTTAACATGAGCCACAGTGTGATTGGATTGTTCATTTGACTCTTCCTATATATTCACTATAATTCACATATAAACTTGCAATTCTGACTTTTTTTCTCAGAATTGAGATATAAACTTGCAATTGCGAGTTATAAAGTTAGAATTGTGAGATATACAGTCAGAATTGCGAGTTGTAAAATCAGAATTGCGTGATATAAACGCAATTGTGTGTTGTAAGGTCAAAATTGCGCAGTTCTGACTTCTTTTCTTGGAAAGGTAAGACATAAACTTGCAATTGTGAGTTATAAAGTCCAATTCTGAGAAAAAACATTTTTAAGTTTTTATCACATAATTCTGAATTTATATTTCACGATTCATCATATAAAGTCACAGTTGTTTGTTATAAAGTCAGAATTGCAAGGTATAAACTCACAATTCTGAGAAAAAAAGTCACAGTTAATATATAACACAGTATAACTCATAATAATATATTCCATTTATATATTATCTGTTGTCTTTTACATATATAGTTCTATATAGTATGAAATATAATAAATACTATATTGTATATATATATGTGTGTATATATATATATATATATATATATGTGTATATATGTATGTATGTGTATATATATATATATATATATATATATATATATATATATGTATATGTGTGTGTGTAATATTAATGTACATCACTAATCGTTTAGACACTAATAGCATTGATAGAAAAATGTTGTTTTATGAAATTCAAGAGTAAAGGAATTTTTAATTATATAAACCAGCATGAATCCAGCTTAATCACTTTAAAGACTTGAAAATAGCACAATGGGGGGCAAAGATGAAAGAAATTAAAGTTTGCTGCCTTGGAGTGTGTTGTGTTCATTTATCATTCTGATATTGACTGAAATTTTTACATGGCTATGCTTAACTCTTTCCCCAGCAGCCTTTTTTTTTATTATTATTATTATTTTTTTATAAAGTTGCCAGCTACCACCAGCATTTTTGATCAATTTCACAACAATTTCATGGAACCCAGAATATTTTGTTGTGTGAATATCTGAACATGCAATATATAAAAAGGAGCAGAGCCTCTGCTAAAAATAAATAAATAAATAATTTTATTCTAGCTTCATGCATTCTTTTTTTATCAACACTTGAATGTTGATAAGTTTCATAAAAAAAAAAAAAAAAAAAAAAAATACTTAAAAAAAAACATTTTGAACAAAAAGCTGAGAAAATCACACTTTTTTTAAAGGTGCCCTGGAACCAGTTTTCACAAGATGTAATATAAGTCTAAGGTGTCCCCTGAATGTGTTTGTGAAGTTTCAGCTCAAAATACCCCATAGATTTGTTTTTAAATTAATTTTTTTAACTGCCTATTTTGGGGCATCATTGGATCTGTGCACCTCAGACATTAATACTGGCTGCCCTTGTCTAATGCCTTGAACATGAGCTGGCATATGCAAATATTGGGGGCGTACATATTAATGATCCCGACTGTTACGTAACAGTCTGTGTTATGTTGAGATTCTCCTGTTCTTCTGAGGTCTTTTAAACAAATGAGATTTATATAAGAAGGAGGAAACAATGGAGTTTGAGACTCACTGTATGTCATTTCCATGTACTGAACTCTTGTTAGTCAACTATGCCGAGGTAAATTCAATGTTTGATTCTAGGGCACCTTTAAAAGACTACAATGTTCAAAGCAAAGCATTTTATTGCTTGTTTCTGCCTGTGTTTTGATCAGAAGATTCTCTTTTCTTTCAGAAGATACATAATAGCGTCCCCTACCGTATAATACTGAAAACACAGAATGACAGAAAATTCCATCCGTGGCGGGAAAAGAGTTAAAGGATTAGTTCACATTCAAATGAAATGTTTCCTGTTAATTTACTCCTGTTAATGTTAATTTACTCACCCCCATGTCATCCAATATGTCCATGTTCTTCTTTCTTCACTTGAAAAGAAATTAAGGTTTTTGATAAAAACATTCCAGGATTATTACATAACGAACACGGCGGCAGTTCCATTTTTTCCGTAAGTAGAATAGGGAATGTGTAGGACATACAGCGTAAGCTTTTTGAAGAATACGAAAGTGCGGTTTTGGCGGAAGCACTTGTAATGTGATCATTTGTTTATATAAAGCATATACAAGCATATATTTTTTTAATTTTTTTAAATGACCAACAGTTTCGCTATAGATAAGACCCTTATTCCTCGTCTGGTATCGTTTAAAGCCCTTTAAAGCTGCACTGAAACTGTAATTTTGACCTTCAACTGTTTGGAGAACACTGAAGTCCACTATAAGGAGAATAATCCTGGAATGTTTTCATCAAAAACCTTAATTTCTTTTCGACTGAAGAAAGAAAGACATGAACATCTTGGATGACATGGGGGTGAGAAAATTATCAGGAAAATTTTATTTGAAAGTGAACTAATCCTTTAATAACTGCTTCATATTGAGCTGTATTCCCAGTAACAGCTAATGTCATTGTAAAAATGTTGTGGCTATAACGTAATAATAGTTGTTGTTTTTTTCCTTGATAAAATGCCCTAATCCTCTTTTACATGAGTGTTTTAACCTTGCTGTGTGATGTGCAGTTCTGCTTCACCATTAAGAGCCACTTATAGCATCTCATGTACAGCACTTGTGCTCCAAGGACAGTTGGCTGACTTCCTGTCAGCTAAAATAGAAAGATCACATCCATCCACACTGTACAAGAAGACAGCCTTGATGTGTGCTTCTCATATCTGATATATGTGTGTGTGTGTGTGCGTGTGTGTGGCCTTGTGCAGGATTTCGGTGAGTACCAGGAGAGCTATTACTCCGTCCAGACCACAGAAGGGGAGCAGATCTCACAACTCATCGCTGGATACATTGACATCATCCTTAAGAAAGCAAGTCACTGGCTCTGCAACACATGAGAATTAAAGGGACAGTTCACCCTAAATGTTGTTAGAATAACTTTTTTGGGGTGAACTATCCTAAATTGTCCGTCATGAAGATATTCCATAATTTTGCTGTCATCAGTTCACTCAAATGTTTTCCTCGCTGTTGTTATTTTACAGAAACAGAGTAAAGATCGGTTTGGTTTGGATGGTGATGAGGAATCCACCATGCTAGAAGAATCTGTATCCCCGAAAAAGTCAGTGGAGATCTCTTAAGTTTTTCTCCTTCAGAATGTCACACTCATAGTTGCATTGTGATTACACAGCTAAAAATGTGTTTCATTTGTATTCGACTGATAGTGGAACTGAGGTGTCTAATGACTTTGGAGTAGATGCTCGGGTTGCACTCTGCTGTTTTTAATCACGAGATAAAGACACATTTTTCTCTTTTACCCTTTAAGCGCAAGGTGCTGAGAAAACGAGCTTGAGATTATTATTTTCACAAAAAGTGCTACATCATCAGTGAGACGCCATTTAAGATATCAGGTTCCTGGAAGAGAGAGATAGAGATAGTAAATGTGTGAATATTTCCATTCCTATATTTCACTATTTCTCAGCAGCTCACTAAATATATCTTGGTATTTATGTATTTAGTTCATTCTGTAAAATGGCTGCTTTTTACAGTTTGATAAGTTGTAAGTACATTTCTGTAAGATTTAAAACATTTTACCAAACAAGTAATGTGTTTTAGTGTTAATAAATTGCGTTATGCCATATAAAGCTACAGTAATTAAATTTGGGATATAATTATGGCTTCAGAAACATACTGTAAGAAGATTGGCAATAACAGGGTTGACAGTTTTACAGTTTAATTTGACATTGCAAAATGCACTCTTTTTTTTATTTAGTTATGACATTAGAAAGATAATTTAAATGCTGATATTTCTACAAATATCCAGTTGTGAGTAATCACTTGTTACTATAGAAAATCATGGCAACAGGGTTGATTGTTTAATTTGACTTTACAAGCCTTTTGCTCAAAGTCGGAGTCAAACTACAAAGTCCTTTTTAAAAAGAGCATTTAATGCTGATATTTCTGAATATTCAAATTTCAGTTATCTAAAGTTTACTATACAAATCATGATAACAAGGTTGAGCGTTTTACAGTTTAGTTTTACCTACAAGCCTTTTGATCATTGTCATGATACTATAAAGAGAATGTAATGCTGATTTTCTCCAAATATATAGTTTTTAAATAATCAGTTGCTTACTATACAAAATTTTGGTAACAGGATTGACAGTTTACCATGTAATTTAACATTACAAAATTGACTCTTTTAAAGATAATTTAAATGTTGAAAAATTTCTACAAATATCCAGCTGTGAGTAATCACTTGTTACTATAGAAAATCATGGCAACAGGGTTGATTGTTTAATTTGACTTTACTAGCCTTGTGCTCAAGTCGAAGTCAAATTACAAAGTCCTTTTTAAAAAGAGCATATAATGCTGATATTTCTGAATATTCAAATTTCAGTTATCTAAAGTTTACTATACAAATCATGATAACAAGGTTGAGCGTTTTACAGTTTAGTTTTACCTACAAGCCTTTTGATCATTGTCATGATACTATAAAGAGAATGTAATGCTGATTTTCTCCAAATATATAGTTTTTAAATAATCAGTTGCTTACTATACAAAATTTTGGTAACAGGTTTGACAGTTTACCATGTAATTTAACATTACAAAATTGACTCTTTTAAAGATAATTTAAATGTTGAAAAATTTCTACAAATATCCAGCTGTGAGTAATCACTTGTTACTATAGAAAATCATGGCAACAGGGTTGATTGTTTAATTTGACTTTACTAGCCTTGTGCTCAAGTCGAAGTCAAATTACAAAGTCCTTTTTAAAAAGAGCATATAATGCTGATATTTCTGAATATTCAAATTTCAGTTATCTAAAGTTTACTATACATATCATGATAACAGGGTTGAGCGTTTTACAGTTTAGTTTTACTTACAAGCCTTTTGCTCATGGTCATGATACTATAAAGAGAGTGTAATGCTGATACTTATACAAATATCCAGTTTTCAATATTAGTTGCTTACCACACAAAATCTTTGTAACAGGGTTGAAACTTACTGTGTAATTTAACATTACAAAATTGACTCATTTAAAAATAATTTTAATATTGAACAATTTTTACAAATATCTAACTGTGAGTAATCTCTTGTTTACTATAGAAAATCATGGCAACAGGGTTGATTGTTTTATTTGACTTTACAAGCCTTTTGCTCAAAGTCAAACTACAAAGTCCTTTTTAAAAAAAAAAAAAAAAAAAGCATTTAATGCTGATATTTCTGAATATTCAAATTTCAGTTATCTAAAGTTTTCTATACAAATCATGATAACAGGGTTGAGTGTTTTACAGTTTAGTTTTACTTACAAGCCTTTTGACCATTGTCATGATGCTATAAAGAAAATGTAATGCAGATTTTCTCCAAATATATAGTTTTTAAATAATCAGTTGCTTACTACACAAAATTTTGGTAACAGGGTTGACAGTTTACTATGTAATTTAACATTAGATCATTTAAATGTTGAAAAATTTCTACAAATATCCAGCTGTGAGTAATCACTATAGAAAATCATGGCAACAGGGTTGATTGTTTAATTTGAATTTACTAGTCCTGTGCTCAAAGTCGAAGTCAAACAACAAAGTCCTTTTTAAAAAGAGCATTTAATGCTGATATTTTTGAATATCCAAATTTCCGTTATCTAAAGATTACTATACAAATCATGATAGTTTAGTTTTACTACAAGCCTTTTGCTCATGGTCATGATACTATAAAGAGAATTTAATGCTGATATTTCTACAAATATCCAGTTTTCAATAATCAGTTGCTTACTATACAAAATCTTGGTGACAGGGTTGACAGTTTACCATGTAATTTATAATGATAAGCCTTGTAATCAAAGTCGTGCTTCTTAAAAGAATAATTTAATTACATTTCTACAAATATTCATTTATCAATTTATTAGATTTTTACTACACAAAATCAAGGTAATGGGGTTGACAATAGGCTTTTTCTTGGTGATTTATCAAATGTAATTAATAAGAAAATTAATTTATTTTAATAAAAAAAATAATTTTAATTGAAATAATTTAACTTTTGATTTCATTTGTCATGGGAAAAAATCATATTAAATCTGGAAAATGCAAAAAGCATTTTTAGAAACCTTTTATATATTGTTACTGGTTTGACCAGGCTAGCAGAAAAAAATTGTAATATTCATCATATTCAAAGCATGGCACTTCTTCCCGGCATCTCTTTTATCCAGCATGGGCTCTGGTTCTGTCAGAATCTGATATACAGATGGGTCATGTCCTCTCGAGCGCTGCCTGGAAAGTGGTTGTTATGGGCGACGGCATCCCTCTTCTCTCTGTAGGAGAGGGGGAGACGTCGGGCATCAGTGCCTGCGTCTGTCCTTGTGCCAACTTACTCATGTTACTTTTAGCACTATAATCCAAAAATTGAGGCCTCTCACAATGAGCTGTAATTAAGCAATAGTGCCTGAAGCGTCTGTTTTCCTGTTGCGAATAGGGAAGTGCTGCTCAGCTGATTTTAATGGCTGTCAGTAATTACCGTAACAATAACAACCATCATTCACAGATATAAGGGTGAATGCAGCCTGACAGCATCTAATAATGAGCCATTGCTTGTTTGTAGGTCCACCATCCTCCAGCAGCAGTTTAATCGGGTCGGTCGAGTCGAGCACGGGTCGGTGGCACTGCCTGGCATCATGCGGTCGGGGTCAATAGGAGGCCCCGACATGTTCAACATGGGAACCATGCCCTCGGCGCAACAGCAGATCACCACGGGACAGATGCACAGAGGACACATGCCCCCTCTGGTGAGAACACGCAACTGCGCTCATGTTTGTGTCAAGATCGCACCATATGTGGTTCTGCTTTCAGAGGCCTGTTGCACGAAACTGGTTTCAGATTTAAGATTAATTTGAGCAAACTGTTTTTTTCGGGCTCGAGAAGGTGGATTGTTTTTTAGCGGTGATCATTTGTTTGGGGCTGTCGTGGCCTAATGGTTAGAGTCAGACTGGTAACCTGAAGGTTGTGGGTTCGAGTCTCAATACCAGCAGGAGGTTCCCTTGAGCAAGGCACCTAACCCCCAATTGCTTCCCGGGTGCCATAGCAAAAATGGCTGCCCACTGCTTCGGGTGTGTTCACTACTCACTACTCCTGATGTGTTAAGTTCAGACGACAAATTCCGAGTATGAACCTATATAAATTATTATTTTAATTGTTAATTCGCTTGCATTGATTTTTTTTCACCTGCCTTCTCAAACTTTAAGCGCAACAGCAGTTTTTATTCTTGCCTTGTAAATGCATTTAAATTCATGATATTTTTCATAACGATTTCTTAATCTTCAGCAGAGAAGTGAATTGCGCAGCTCTCAAAAAATGAGAAATGTTGCCTCTGCAACATTCTGAAATAAAATTTGTAAAGTTTATAATTTATCATAATAAAGATTGCATATTTTATTTCATTAATGTTTATTTTGTTTTTGAGTAACAAAAATGGTTTTAGTTTAAGTTAACTATAATAATCCTGCTTCTCTGTGGTGTTTGTTAAACCTATGCACTGTGACCTATTTGTTAATGACTGGTAACCATGAGGTTGTGGGTTCAAATCCCGCCAGGGTTGCTTCTGAGTTACACAATATATACTCTACACAAATACACAAAGCAGGCACAAATCACTTACCGATACATTGCAATTGTAGTCCCTAAGTACTTAAGTACTTCCAAACTCAAGGAGGCTCGGAATATTTATGAATGATTATGGCATTAAACTGGATGTGTTAAGGTGGCCTCACATTAATGGTTGTTTGAATTTTCACGGGCAAAATCTAGTCATTTCAATAGGAATCCATGGGTGACAGATTTCTTTAGACTTTTTCCCCGTGAAATTTCGTTACGATTTCACTAATGTCATTGCAGCTTTATTCAGGTAACTAGCTATACAGTTTAGCTAACCTGAACTAACTTGTTCAACAAGAATCTCTTCAAACTGTTGCTTTGACATGATTTAAAAATTAACGAAAACAGCTAATGTTAATTACCGCCCCATGTGGCGATGGTAAGAGTTGCGTTCTGACTTACTTTTTAAGACAGCAATGCGCTAAAAGATGCATATCTGGTTTGTTTATGCATACTTCTATAGCAGTGCTTCCCACACATAGACTTTACTTGGGTGGGCCGCCCACGTATAATAACAGCAGCCCAAGTATATTTGGAGACACATTTTTGCTTTTATTATTTTTATCCCCTTATACTTTTATATCCGCGCAAGATAATGAAACCATCCGCGATTGATTAACTAGTCGTTTTGTACCTGCTCGTTATGTGTGCGTCAGAACTGTACCGCTAACATTCCCACAGGCGCTGCATTTTGCAAAGTCACAAGGGGGCACTGTTGCGCTTTCTACAAGCTCATGCAACATCGCTTCAGACTGCTTCAAAGTGATTCTCACTCAATGAAAAGCACAGATTTATGCCAAGCGATTGCTAATGAACTCAAGTTGATGAATTATTACAATGTCTACTTTATGGCTTTTATATAAAATGTTTTAGACGATTGTAAGATCAGCCTGCAATAGTACAGATATTTCAAAATAAGAGTACCTGTGTATTTCGGGCTTGTTTATAATTAAAAGTCACACGCTAAGTTTTTTCTTTTTCTTTTGGGCATTATTGGTATTTTGGTTACACGATATATTGTATTTAATTTGATTTCCATTTAATTCATAGTAAATTATTTTAGTCTCCCCACAGGAAGAAAAGACTAAGAACATTATTTGACACATATATTATTCATTATATAAATTTTACTAGTAAAATCTGTGTCCCATTCACTGAGAGAGACACTATATGACAGCATACAAGGAGAACATACGAAAAGGAGAACCATTTAAATGCTGTAATTTTGCATAATTTACAATGCATAATAATGCATAATGTTAGTATGTAATTAAATGTATATGTTATTTAATTAAAATGAACTTCAATAAATAAAAATACTGTTAAAAATCACACATTGTTTGTTTGTCACATGTAGTAGACCATTTTTGTGCCGTGGGTAATAGGAGGATTTTTCACCCGGCTACCACCACAAGTATATTACAAACCTGTGGGAAGCACTGTATAGATTGTCTTTAAGGCCTATTTTTCTGAATATCGTCTTCTAAATGACTACTTCCTGTGCCATCAGAGTCTGGCCCAGCAAGCACTGATGGGAACTATCAACACCAGTATGCAGGCTGTCCAGCAGGCACAAGCTGACCTGGGAGAGGTTGATAATCTTCCACCACTGGGGCAAGACATGGTAAGAAATATACAGAGACACACACAAAAAAAAAGTGTAATATTTCTAGCACTGGTGCAAAAATAACAATTGTTTATACTGCTGCAAACCATATGTTGTCTGATTTTATGTGTTAGCAGGAAAAATCCTCGTACAGCATGTCCCTGCGTGTGATTTATCATGCAGTAGAATGTTGCAAGTTCAAATCCCATGAGGGATATTGAGCCAGAAAATGCGCCACAAACTAGTGTAAAAGCTTCATAATGTGTTTTTTCATATGAAGGTTTTTGTTATTGTGACATTACAGTAATGTATTGTGGCATTGCTGTACAATTATTGTTAGTTTATTGACTATAATTGCAGAGGTGGTCATTGATCATTTACCTGCGCTTACATAACCTTGATATTTCTTAGTGTAAAAAAGCCACCCCAAAAAAAAGACATGAGTACACTAGTATTAACTCTCCTCTCTTTTCTCCCAAAAAGGCATCCAGAATGTGGGTTCAGAACAAGGTGGATGAATCCAAACACGAGATTCACTCCCAAGTGGATGCCATCACGGCTGGTACCGCATCGGTGGTCAACCTCACTGCTGGTATGTGACCGAATGTGAAATTACTTATAAACCATCTGTAACTTCATTGACATACAAAACAATACATGTTTAGTATGTTGGGGTTTTTTTTGTTTTTGTGGTCACATGCCTTACAATTTCAAATGCTTATATGTATCGATTTGGTTTTCCCATGTCCAACTTTCAGTTTGTTAAAAATATTTTTTTTTAAAAGCCACACATTTATATCCTCGCTATAGCACCTATTGATATAATATCTGCGCCACATTAACATTGCAAACATTTTGGATAAACCAATCAGCATAAGCATCTCCATAGACTCCAGACACTGGAGCCACTGAGGACACAGTGGATGTATTTAATTTATGAAGGAAATGTGCCTTGGAAAATTAGGTAAAGTCTTATGTTCGTGCAAAAACATTTTACGCAAGACTGCTTCACAAACGAGGGTCAGTTCAATGCTGGATTTGCACAAAAGTTGATTATGAAAGATGGGTCGATACCAACATCCTACTACAGTTCCCACATGAGCACCTGCACAGCATTTTATAGATGAATGTGACAGAACATGCTAATCGATAAGTTGAATAAAGTTAACTCCACAACAACTACATAAATTCATCAATTAAACATTCAGAAATGTCCAGTTGCATTCTAAAATTTGTAATTTGTTTTGTCTCTCCATCTGTGTCTGAACAATGTAAGGCTGAACAATTTCTGAGATTTTGGCTGCGTGAGATTCTCCAGTTTTGTTGTTGCTGGAGTATCCGAAGCATGAGTTGTACAGGCTCCGCCTTCTACTGGAAAGGGGGCTAGGAGCAGCAGCTCATTTGCATTTGAAGTTACACACGAAAACGGCGTGTTTTTGCTCACACCCGAATAGGGGCAAATTGGACAAGCTATAATAAATGATCTGTGGGGGATTTTGAGCTGAAACTTCAGACACATTCTGGGGACACCAGAGACTTATATTACATTGTGAAAAGGGGCATTATAGGTCCCCTTTAATTAACCTTGCAACTACATGTCAACTTAAAATCTAACACCTAATGGTCTACTAATACTACAATGAGAGTTAGCATAGTGGACCATCGAAATAAAGTGGAACCTATTTAGTAAGTATAACATGCTATGAAATTAGCCTAAGCAAGACAAATGATGTGGTGAAAGTAAAATGTATGTTGGAAATGAACATGTCTTTTCCAAAAAATTACATACTATAATTTTCCTGTGATGTGTTTATGCGCTGTTGAACATAATTGAAGAAATATCCTTTGTCCATTACCACAAATGTTTGAAAACGATGATGATTTAGAAGAAATGTACACATGAGGTCTTGCAATAGCTACTTATATTAATGTATACCAGCACTCGAAGATGGAAAAATATGTTTCATCTCACTGTTAAATAATAAATCACTCTCCAATTGCACTAATAAATATTTCCATTAATGAATGTGAATTTTGTTGTCCTGAAGCTGAACTGCTTGGCAGGATTTGTGTATTCCTTCCCGCGTTCTGGAGAGATTCCATGCGGACCAGACCAGGTTTTTGCTGGATTTAATCTCCTCGTGCCATCTGTTTGATAGTGCGGAGATTTGCCTGTTAGCCAGCAGCCCAGTTCAAACTTTACTGTTTTTTTTTTTTGTTTTTTTTGCTTTACATCTGTTCTCATGCCCTGAAGAGCTTGTTAGGATATAATGTGATGTGTAGATGTGCGCACTATAGATGGAATGCATATGTGTTTGCCGTCATATGGATCTCATTTGGAATGAGCTCACTAATAATGAATGATCACGTTATTGCACATGTTGCACATTTGAGCGGAGCGTGTTGAAGACATGAAAGAAAATTGAACCTGTTCCTGGTTTTATAGTGAGCAATTCATCAGTTTATCGATTCGTTGTTTATTTTTTCTTTTCAAATTCAGTCTTAAAGTATCAAAGTCAGTAATTAAAATATACATTATTACATGTTTGCAACTATAATGGTCTAAACAAATTAAGTTGTGGTGTCATTTCCATCACACCAAACTGTTTTACCACTAATAAAGTTTATTTATAATTAATTAGGTTACCAAAGAATACGACCGTGTCAGTAAAAAGCTTAAGATGAAATACGAGTCATGTGACAGTTTTAAAAAATCAGTTTTTATTGTGCTAATTTCCGAGAGTAGTTTTGTCAAGTTCAGTGCTATTTCAATATTATTTATGCACTATTATGTACTATAATTAATATTTTCAGCTTTTGTTTTTATAATTTTAGATGTAGAATTTTTTCATATTTCTATATATTTAAATTTTTTTAATTTCAGTTTTAGCAATTTTAGTACATAAACTTATTTCAGTTAGTTGCCAAGACATTATTTTCTAATTTTTGTTTAAATTTTTCATCTAATATTAATATTTTATTTTATTTAGTTTATCAAAACAGAAAGTTTTAAGTATTTAAGTATTTATGATTTAAGTATTTAGGATTTATAATATCATGAATTGAATTAGCCTTAGCGAGACAAAGTGTGTTATTGTCTTAAAAAAATCTTTAAAATGTCATTTCCATCACTGTCACTTCCATAATGCATGGATAATGAATGACAGAATTCGCATTTTTGGTGAACTATCCCTTTAAATCGCTCACACTTTTCATCACCCTCTTTATCCATCTCTGTTTCCAATCTCTCCAGGTGACCCTACGGACACGGACTATACTGCCGTGGGCTGTGCCATCACCACCATCTCCTCCAACCTGACGGAGATGTCCAAGGGAGTAAAGCTCTTGGCGGCTCTGATGGAGGACGAGGTGGGCAGCGGGCAGAATCTAATGGGGGCCGCCCGGACACTCACAGGGGCCGTGTCTGACCTGCTTAGAGCCGTGGAACCAGCTTCTGGAGAGGTGACGAATTCAAACACGCAAACCCCTCGGCCCCTTCACATCTAATCCGCCACTAACGCACTGCTGTTTACAGGCGGATTTGATAATGAACTCGTTAAGCTGTGTTTTTCCTTTCTGGTTTACAGAGCACAGTCACAATCTGTTTACTTGTTTGGCTTGTGCTAGACAGGGTAATTGTAGTGGAGTGCAAAGCTGATAGACAGGATGTGATTAGGCGTGCATTGAGTTCTTAGACATTGTGGTGGTCATACGTGGGTCATTTCTGAAGTGCCAATATCACCCCACAGCCCAGACAGACTGTTCTGACGGCGGCGGGCAGCATCGGCCAGGCCAGCGGAGATCTTCTGAAACAAATGGGAGAAGGAGAAACCGACGAGAGATTCCAGGTGTGTCTTTCTTTGTGGAATAGAGCATAATAATGAATACTCACTCCGGTTCCGGAAGTATTTTTTTCCCATTCACATCATTGCAAACTCTGATGTGTATATAGAAATTAGGAAAAAAATATATATACTTAAAACGGAGGTCGGCAACCCGCGACTCTAGAGCCGCATGCGGCTCTTTAGCGCCCCCCCTAACTAGGCTCCCTGGAGCTTGTATGAAAATGGTCAAATATGTATGAAAAATGTATGAAAATGGACAAACATGGCACAAACATTCTTAACGTTTTCCAATGCTGTAAAAATGTTTATAATAAATATTAAATTTCAACATTTCTGTCAATGAAGATTTGTATCATAGCCTACGAGACACGTTTCAGCGCGGCTCAATAGAGTGCCTCAGTGATGACGCATTTTTGTAGGCAAAACCCGGAAGCGAGTTAGCATTTTAGGACTTCCGGTTCCAACGGCGTAAAGTCTATGGGTTTTTTGAATGGGTTTTTGCTAAATCGCCTGAAATAAGGTCTGTGGTAAACAAAGCTTCTAAATATTTTCACGTTTTTATCTATGACATAAAATACACCAGTTATATATAACTTTTACTGCGTCTTAAAAACGGCGGTTGCTAACAAAGTGCTAAAATGGACTACTTCCTTTGGCGGGGACATTAGACATCATCATGACAAACAGGACATTTGGACAGCATTTCTCATGAAAAAGTGGATAAGTATTCATACACAGCGCAGATCATAATCAGCAAACATATTTTTAAATAGAGTTGGTTTTTAAATGCAGTTTGAGGAAGCTTGGTGGTGACAACGTTGATCCGTGACCATGGTGTGCTGTAGTCCGTTTATAATCTACTGTTAGCTTTTTATATCTGACGACTTTATTTAGGCTTCAAAATGTATAAATGTTATGTTAACTTGTAAAGATGATCTTGATAGACAAAACGTGTAAGTGTCATAACCCTTTGTTAAACACAGAGCTTATTTTCAGCGATTTTCCAAAAGTCAATGGGAAAAATGAATAGGCTTCCAATCAAGGGAACCCATGCGCCGCTAACTTCCAGGTTGGCCTACAAAAATACGTCATGCATCGACGTAACTTTCCCGCCGAAAGCGTGCTCCTTCAGCTGGACTGAGTGGCAAAAGAACCTACTGGATTTAATGGGGGAAACTGCGAAAAAGTGAGTAAAACAAACGATTAAACTAAAGGTTGGACTCGAAAGTGTTTCTTACAACTTGTCAAATAAACCTAATCCATGGATATTGACATACAGCCAGGAGTTGTGTTTCCTGACATTTATATTATGTGCCTGATTTGACGCCAGGGAAATACATAAAGCAAATCTGCCTGTGAATTTTTTATATAACTACAATATCGGTAGGTTTAAATCCGAGTAATCACTTGTATCAATGTTATATCGTCATATTGTCCAGCCCTAAAACATATAGTTTTATAGTATAGTTTTTGTCAGTGTTTATTTTAAAACACACAATTGTGCAGAATTTAAGATGGAAAATATTTAATTGATGATTTGTCAACATAATATAACAATACAATATATACGGTATGATTTTACCTCAAAATCCAAAAATTTTACACAAAATGATAACTGCAAATCCATGTTTCTATGCCTGGAGTCCAGCTGTTTCTGTGAATTACACCGATCCATTTGCTTCTTATTTCTGTAGCTTTCAGCAGTTTTTAAATATATACCTCGGGAATACCTCATTATGTATTTGTAGCCTACTTAGTCATTTTGATAGTAGGCTAATATAGCTAATATACACTTACAGCCTGTGTTGCCTTCATATAAGGCTTATATAAGGCTTTTATTTTTTTGTGGCTCCAGACAGATTTGTTTTTTTGGTCCAATATGGCTCTTTGAACATTTTGGGTTGCCGACCCCTGACTTAAAAAAAAGTCAGTCATATGATTTGGAACGATATAAGGGTGAACTGTTTCTTCAAAAAATGGCATGTTTTGAGGAATGTTCATGCTGCTTATTTACATACAGTAAAAGTGGTGGTTAACCGGCTGTCAAAATGGCAGATGAAGCACTTAAAAAAAAAAAAAAAAAAAAACGTTGTTAGCCTGTCTAAAGCACTATATTTCAAGTCTTTTGAAGTCATTAGATAGCTTTAAGTGAGGAACAGACTGAAATGTAAGTCATTATTCACTTAAAATCTTGCTTTATAGCTGCGTTCACTTTCAATGTATGTAACATGCTATACGTTTTTCCTTATATTTGTATAAGGAAATGTGTGTTGCATAGTAAGTCAGGTCAAAGGTAAGAAAATGATGAGAAAATTTTCATTAATTTTCATCAAATTTTTAATTTTTTTTTAAAATACCTTTTGATGTTCATGCATGTTTTCTTGTGCATTATTGTCACATTAACTTGCCCTAAATTCATCACAAGAGAAATTTTCTTCTCACGCAGTATGAACACGTTTTTTTTTATCCCTCTTTTGATTGAGTTTATAAAATATACAGGTATATACAAATGTATAAGATGTTTACGAGTGTAGGAAAAAAGGATAATTCACCCACAAATGGAAATTATTCCATGATTTACTCACCCTCACGCCATCCTAGGTGTATATGACTATCTTGGCTTGGAGAAGCCAGGATATTTTTAAATATATCTCAGATTGTGTTCGTCTGAAGGAAGATAGTCATATACACCTTGGAAGGTTTGAGGGTGAGTAAATCATGGGTTAATTTTCATTTTTGAGTGAACTAACCCTTTAACCTCAAAGTTTATGGTAGGTTTGTCTTGAATATTTATATCTTATGGTTAAAACAATGTCTCTATGAACGAAATGGGAATGGGATTTTCTATCTCTGGAAATCCACTGTTGCACTTTGTAATTTATCTGAATTTAATGTTAATATCAAATCCCAATCACATGCCCCTTGTCTCATTATTTCTTGGCAAGGCAGTTTTCACTCGTGGTAAACACTTTAATGCCCATTTTCAACACGTAAAATTTGATTTAGTGTGGTTTGTCTGATGTTGTCACAGTCAGTTAGCCTCCGAGAGCGTTTTATTGCCCTCTATTTTATTCTGTTACACTCTATCCTTGCGTTTATTTCATTCATTAGTCTGGGCCAGGTTGCTTCACAGTGTGTTGCTTGAATGACGAATATGTTTCAGGACATTATGATGAACCTGGCTAAAGCCGTTGCTAATGCCGCCGCCATGCTGGTGCTGAAAGCCAAGAACGTGGCACAGGTGGCAGAGGACACAGCGCTCCAGAACCGAGTCATTACCGCCGCCACGCAGTGCGCGCTCTCCACCTCACAGCTGGTGGCCTGCACAAAGGTACATTTCATAGTTCGTAGAGAAGTAGATACTACTGATCATTTATACATATAATTGACAACCTTTTTTAAGGATATAATGAAAGTTAACTGGAAGACATCTGTCTAAGAATAAAGATACAGATAAAGGTACATATTTTAAGTTTAACATATTTAAATTCAAAATTAAATGTTTATTTTAGTGGTCAACAAAAAGTAGAGAGGCGGCTGTGTATATATAAGGATATATAATGTCATTGTATAGATAGTAAATAACACTATTACACTAAAGTAATAAAATGAGCATTTATTTTAACGGATTCATGACATGGATTTTTTTTAGATCATTTTAATATGTTCTTTGAGGTTAACTTATAATATTAATAGATTTTTGTTTTCACACACACACAAATACACCGATCAGGCATAACATTATGAACACTGACAGGTGAAGTGAATAACACTGATTATCTCTTCATCACGGCACCTGTTAGTGGATATATTAGGCAGCAAGTGAACATTTTGTCCTCAAAGTTAACACATCAACTTTGAGGACAAAAGGAAGGAAAAATGGGCAAGCGTAAGGATTTGAGCGAGTTTGACAATTGATGCACATGTGGAGCGAAGGCTGGCCCTTGTGCTCGCGATCCAATTCTCTCAGACAGCGCGCAATCAGTTCTCATTGCGCCTGAATGGTCAAATGCAAACATAGTTGCCAAAATGTCCATCGTGTGGAGTATTTCATGTAAATACAGTCGGTTATGGCTTAAGTGGACGTAAACGGGTGGGTGAAAACTGGATATATGTCAGTATATTACATCCATGAATTCGTTCTTAAAGGGACAGTAGCCTAATTAAATATTTGTTTGTAATTAATGTTAATCAAAAAATGTTAAATAAATGTGTACATGGTAAATAAACCTACTGTATCTGAAAAACAAGTTTATTTACTTTGTATCTTTATTGTATTTGTCGTATTGTTTGTAAATGTATTTTTTTTTATGTAACAATAACAATATCGTGAAATAAAATGTCTCATATTATAAATAAAATGGTCATATTGCCCACCCCTTGCTCATCCATCCTGTTTTCCACCATGAGAAATATAGTAACCCTATTCAGGGGTCCAGTGGAGTCCATGCCTCAACAGATCAGGGCTGTTTTGGCAGCAAAAGGGGGTCCAGCACAATATTAGGAAAGTGGTCATCATGTTATGCCTGATCGGTGTATTTATATATAAATACGGACTAATAGTGACTGATTTATCAGCGATACATGAGTTGATCACATACACTACTTTATTTTAAATCCTTTTATTATGATATACCATGATAATAAAGATGTATATTATTTCACTATTTGTTGTAAGTTTGTATTTTCATCAGTAAGAAAAGCACACATTCCCTTACACTTTAAACCCAAAATAATATGTCGCTATTCTGAACAGTGTCTTTCATCTATTTTGGGTGTACGTGTGATTGTTGTAGGTGGTGAGCCCCACCATCTCCTCGCCGGTGTGTCAGGACCAGCTGGTGGAGGCAGGACGTCTGGTGGAGCGTTCCGTGGAGGGATGTGTGAAGGCGTGTCACGCCGCCTCAGAGGAGGGCGAGCTGCTCCGACAGGTGAACATGGCCGCTGGGGCGGTCAGCCAGGCCCTCAGCGATCTGCTGCAGCACGTGCGCCACTACGCCAGCTGCGGAGAGCCAATCGGACGCTACGACCAGGCAACTGACACCATTATGACTGTAACGGAGAGTATTTTCACCTCAATGGGGGACGCAGGTAAGACTAGCCTGTATAAATTATAAACAGTGTTGGGGAAGTTACTTTTAAAAGTAATGCATTACAATATTGCGTTACTCCCTAAAAAAGTAACTAATTGTGTTAGTTATTTTTTTATGGAAAGTAATGCGTTACATTACTTTTGCGTTCCTTTTCTATCAAGGCTGGCATGTTTGTTTTGTTTGTTTGTTTATAACAACACAAAGTTCAATTTTGCCAAATATAAAGGTCCTTTCACACCAAAAGTTAAATGAATAAGCCTCAGGCTGAAGAAAATGCATAATCACACCTGTACAGTAGAGGGCGCAGCTCAAACAAACCTTTCAGCTGTGCTGCCATTCTGGATTAAAGAAGAATAGGATGCAGGAGATGAAGTAGATGAATGTATGCTCACATTTAGTCTAGAACTAGTCTAGAAAAACCATACTTATGCACTTACTCCCGATTTCTCTCAACATAAGTGTCAGTTAAGGCCTCTCTCAACAGAGGTGTCTGTCAATAAATGGGAAAACTTGCATTACTTATTCGAAAAAATTATTCAGATATTTAGTTGTAAATTTAAAAGTAATGCGTTACTTTTCCAGTTACTTGAAAAAAGTAATCTGATTACTTAAAGTGTTAGTTTACCCAAAAAAATTATGTCATTAATGACCCTCATGTCGTTCCAAACCCGTAAGACCTCCGTTCATCTTCAGAACACAGTTTAAGATATTTTAGATTTACTCCGAGAGCTTTCTGTCCCTCCATTGAAAATGTATGTACGGTAGACTGTTCATGTCCAGAAAGGTAATAAAAACATGTGACATCAGTGGGTTAGTTAGAGTTTTTTGAAGCATCGAAAATACATTTTGGTCCAAAAATAACAAAAACCTTGACTTTATTCAGCATTGTCTTCTCTTCTGGAAACCTTTCCATTGAATTGATTCCATTGAATCTTTTCATCTGTCAGCGTTGGTAATGCACTTTTACGTCATTGTTTTTGGCGATTAGGACATCCGCGACATGCACACTTAAGCACCATTTTAAAAAATATAGCAATACCAAAATACAAACAATGTAGAATAGCTTGAATACAGCATGCGTCTCCCTCAGGCTGTAAACGAAGCTCTGGCGGACACCGGATAACACCTCAGCAGCGTCACTGTGGAGTCGTGAACCCGGATTGAAAACAGACCCGGAAGAGAATACGATGCTGAATAAAGTCATAGTTTTTGTTATTTTTGGACCAAAATGTATTTTCGATGCTTCAAAAACTTCGAACTAACCCACTGATGTCACATGGACTACTTTGATGATGTTGTTATTACCTTTCTGGACATGGACAGTATACCGTACATACATTTTCAATGGAGGGACAGAAAGCTCTCGGACTAAATCTAAAATATCTTAAACTGTGTTCTGAAGATGAACGGAGGGCTTACGGGTTTGGAACGACATGAGGGTGAGTCATTAATGATATAATTTTCTTTTTTGGGTGAACTTACTGTAACACAGTTCGTAAATATGGGAAGAAGGAGGCGGGAACCGGCGAACATTCAACAAAAGTTTAATCTCAAAATAAACAAACAAAACGAAAGTAATGCTGGCAGACCCTCGCGGACGTCTGCCGGCCACCCAAACATAACAAAACCATAACATAAAGTCCAGGCCTGGTCCTCTCTCGTCCTTCATTGTAGTCGCTCCTCCTTTTATGCCTCCGGAGCTCCTCCGTGAGAGACTCGAGGCCGGCACGCCTCGCAGGTGAAGCTCATTAACACTCGCGCCACCGGCCTCGCGCCGTTCCCTCACGGCTCTCGCCCGCCCTGCTCGTCACATACCCCCAATGCCCCTCGCAGGCCGGGGGGTACTCCCGCGACTGCGCTTACTCCCCCCCCGGCCGCAGCACCTGGGGGTAAGGACAGACGAGACGAGAGAAAGGAGACGGAAGCAAGGGGAGCGACAGGACGAGAGAGGGGAGAGAGGAAAAAGAAAGAGAAAAAAAAATTCTTGGTCCGGTTCCCCGACACACTGCCACTCGGTCCTCAGCCTGCCAAGAGGCTCTTCCTCGCGGTGCCACATGCGATGGCACTGGACGCTTGGTGGACGGCCCGATCCTCGACCGCCTCCTGGCGGCCGGCGATGGCTCCTCCGGCTGAGGGCAGCCGGCAGTGAGTCCCCCGTCCCCTGCTCCTCCCCTTCATGGCGGACGGCAGCAGGCTCCGGCCCACGGCGGATGGCGGCGACTCCTCCGCTCCCTCCTGGACGGCAGCCACCCCACCTCGTCCCAGGAGCACGGCATCCGGGTCTCCGTCCCACCTTTCACTTGGCTCCAGCACCACCGCCTCGGGCAGCCTCTCGCGGTCTTCACTCCCGTGCTGCCCGAACTCCGTAGCACCGCGATCCCCCTCAGCCGCGAGGGCTCTCCGACAGCATGTCCCTCCTTCCTCCCGGGTTTTGGCACCAATGTAACACGGTTAGTAGTTGTGGGAAGGAGGCGGGAACTGGCGAACGTTCAAACAAACTTTAATGTAAAATAAACAAAGAACAAAACGAAAGTAATGCCGGCAGAGCCTCGCAGACGTCTGCCGGCCACACAAACATAATAAAACATAACATAAAGTCCAGGCCTGGTCCTCTCTCGTCCTTTATTGTAGTCGCTCCTTCTTTTATGCCTCCGGAGCTCCTCCGTGAGAGACTCGAGGTGACGCCTGGCAGGTGACGCTCATTATCACTTGCGTCACCGGCCTCGCGCCGTTCCCTCACGGCTCTCGCCCGCCCTGCTCGTCACACTTACCATTTAAATCACGTTTATTGTAATGTGTTACCTAACACTAATTATGACATTATGTATGTAATTATTTTACATTATGTATATAATTAGTCCCTAGATACGAAATTTTATGTAATTTAATAGTTTTAATATTGTCATTTTATAGAGTCTTTGCCCGCTTTCTCCACCAAAAACCATAAGGCTGAACACTTATAGTAAAAGTAATAGCACATCTCTCCTCAACAAGCCGCACAATTTGAGGTATCATGCACAGTGCAGGATGAGTTTTGCGCCAATGTTTATTACTTGGGGTTAAGGGATTGTTTGAACCCCCTAACCACAAATATGAGCAATAGAAATTGCGATAGATGGGCCTGTGCCACAGGATGTAGAACAGTTCCAGGATACAGAGAATTTATTTAATAAATGTAAATCAAAGTCAAATAAGCATACAGTAATACACAAGAGAGCTTTAATATCTTTTAGGCTCGTCGTCCAAACAAAGCATATCTGTGCTGTGACACAATAGGATTAGCTTTTCCATATTCAGAATTGCACAATTTTGATGGTGTTCCTGGCCTCATTTTGGAGCTGCCATTGCGCGCTAACCTGCTGGCAGCCTTAGTTCTAGTGACCCACAAGCAACATTATTTCTCAGTTATAATCCACTGACAAATATTTAGCTTTGCTCATCTTTTGTATCTTGTCTCCAGTGCTGCTGTTTTTCTGGAAAAATTTGACCCCCAGTTTATTTTGTCTCAGTGGGGTCCCTAAAAGTTATTTTGTCTGCGGTCTGTGTTGTGTTTTCGAGTTGTTTTCAAAACTGAATGTTTGTTATGCTATGGCCGTAAGTCTAAAGAATCCTCAAAAGAGGTTGTTGAAAACATTTCATATAAAACCGCTACAGAGCATCAAATCTGGTCTCAATCACACACACACACACACACTCACACACTGTCTTTGAACTTTTTAAAGAAAAACACATGGCAAAAGGTGCCGATGGGGTTGTCTGCAACTGTTTAAGTAAAACATGGAACATGATAAACGACCTGGGCGCACAAATCGTGGTCCTCATCATCAGAGTTGTTAGCTTTAAAGTCAACAAGAAATCAAAATTAACTTTCTGAATACATGTTACATTTCGTATTGTGCATGATTCATCAGTGCTTGTTATTTAGAATAAAAAAAAGTTACTTTTTACACCGTTTCATGTAATAATTTGCTCCACCTCTGTAACAACTTTTTCGCTGAAATCACTCGAGCCACATGACCTTAACGTTAGTTAATATTGGCTATTAGTGGATATTACTTTATGATTTTTTTTATCTTATATGCAGAATTCAATGTAAATAACTGCAATAATGGCAAATAACAATAAGGTTATAGAAGAAACATTACTGTTTAAATACATCAAAATGTTCTCAAAGGTGAACTTGACCTCCAGTCTGCACATCCTCAAGTTTACAAACATCCTCAAACATGGCGGTGCTTCAGAAGTGGGGTAGTCGCCCACATTCAGCTGCAAACTTGCAGTCGGGTCTGTTATGAAAAGCCCACTTTTCATTTCCTGGTGAATCAAATCAAATCCTTCCTTTTTGTTTTTTTCTAATTTAACTAAAGTAAAAGGGGTGAATTCTGTTTCATGTCGATTTAACAAGCTTACTATTTTCACTCTGGATCCATCCTACGTTTGGAGAGGTGAAACACCTCTTACGCACACCTCTCTCCCTTGATAATCTTGTCAACGCTTGTATTTCTGGATCTGTGTAGGTGTTTGGGAAATACAGAGTCCATTTATGGAAAACGAGTAGGCACACTTTTGAAAGGGCCCTTGATCAATGATGTACTTCAGGTCACACGGGTGCACAGCCATTTGAGCGCTTCAGTTCCTGAAGTGATATGCAGAGAAAATGCAGAAAGATTGATTTTCAAAGAGAACAGCTTCAGCTGTGCCAGATTCACACACATCAAAGAAACGTGGAATGGCTGTCAGGTTTATTTTTTCCACTGAAGTCAAGGACAGTGAACATAATGTAGAAGGAGCCAAGAATATGCCAGTATATTTTTCTGAAGAAATATAAGAATCTGCCCACACAACATGCTGATATTGTGATGTTTAAATAACATTTATTTTCACATTTACAGGTGAAATGGTACGACAGGCGCGGGTTTTGGCCCAGGCAACCTCGGATTTGGTGAATGCGATGCGTTCTGACGCTGAGGCTGAAATTGATGTGGATAATTCCAAGAAACTACTTGCGGCTGCCAAGCTGCTGGCCGATGCCACTGCCAGAATGGTGGAAGCTGCAAAGGTATGAAAACTAAAGCAAGATACAACCTCGACATTTACAGTATATGATTTTACATACAATGATTTTTAGACATGTACCATGGTTTGTTACCATGTTTGTTGACGGGTACCATGACATTTACACCAAATGATAATTTTGTATTTTGTAAATTTGTGTTGTGTTGTGTCGGTTTTGCTTATTTTGTTTTGGTTGGTTGGGTGTTTGATTTATTTTGTATCTTGTTATTTTGTTTTTGTATGGATTTTGTGTTTTATCTTGTTTGGTTTTGTTTTGGGATTTTGTGTTTTGGTTTGTTTGGTTTTGTTTTTTGAGTTTTTGTTTTGATTTGATTGTTTGGTTTGGTTTTTTGATGTTTTGTTTGGTTGTTTTGTTGTTGTTTTTGTTTTGTTTGGTTTTGTTTTTTGTTGTTGTTTGTGTTTTGTCTTGTTTGGTTTTGTTTTTTGGGGAGATTTTGTTTGGTTTTGTTTTACAATTGTTTTTGTTTTGGATTGTTTTGTCTGGTTTGTTTTTTGTGCTTTTGGGGGATTTAGTATTTTGTTTTGTTACATGTGGTTTTGTTCTTTTGTTGTTTTGTTTTTAGGATTTTGTGTTTTGTTTTGTTAGGTGTGGTTTTGTTTTTTATTGTTGTTTTGGGGGGTGAGTTGTTTTGTTTGGTTTTGTTTTACAATTGTTTTTGTTTTAGATTGGCTTTGTCTGGTTTGTTTTTTTTGGGGTTTTTTTTTTGTTGTTGTTGTTGTTTGGGATTTTGTGTTTCATTTGGTTGGGTTTAGTTTTGGTTTTTGTTGTTTTGAGCCTTGGTAATAACATTTTGTTTGGACATGTGTTGTGCAAAAATGTTTTTTTTTTTTTTTTCAGCCATGGTTTTTGTATATGTGGCATGTTACCACCATACCATGGGATTTTTTTTTTTAACATGTATTATGGTTACACAATGCTTATACCTAAACAATGACAATACCTTGTTACTTTTTGGACTACCTTGGCATATTGTGAAGACAATATGCCAAGGTACCACGATACAATACCCTTGATACATGTTAATCATTCAGTACTATATCAAATTTTACCCTGATTCAATGTAAAATGCGGCAATGGTACTGGCACAGATCTTTTTTCAAGGAAGAAAAAGAATAATATGGCTAGATGTATGCAATTGTATCCCCATTTTACATTTTGTTTTAAAATCCAGGACCCAGAATCAGCAGCCACACTGTAAAATGTGCTTCCCCTCGTCATCAGTTTTTCATCTCTGATACCTGAAAGAGCCCTGAGCCATGATTTAGATTTGACTGATGATGAGATGGACCACTGAATCGATTGTCAATCTCCATCAGCTACGTAGAGATGTATAAATGGCCAGGATGTGATTAATATGCAGACGTATGAAATGCTGGTTTATGGCTTGTTAGGCACATTTGATGCATGATACATTAATCACAACATCACTGCCATTACTAAACGTAAAGATGAGGAATGCGCCACAGACGGTTTCCTTGGTAACAGAGATGGTGCAGACGGCCCCTAATTCCTCTTTGCATTGAATGTTTTGTAATGCGTCGTAAGTGTGCAGATAGCATAGCCAAGAGTTCTGCTGTCGCTGACAAATTTCCCTTCACAGGGTTGACCGAGTCTGGGATTTATCTGTGACAACTTTGTCCTTTGAGAATTGCCTTTCACTTTCTGTTTAACCATTAAGCAAGGAGATAAAATGGAACAATGAGAAACATCAAGGCTTCAAAATGGCATATTAGATACTAGTTTTGAATGGAGGTAATATGCAGAATGTATACTGTCAGTGTCTATATATGACTACGGTATATACTGTATGACTAAATTCAAAATAAAAAAAATTAAAATATATAATGCTTAAACATCATCTTGATTATTAGTTCATTAGACAGTCAGAGATTGGATTTATTGGATTAATTACCAGCTGGAATGGGATTGGATTAATTAACTGGACAACACTTGCTGAATAAGCATGCAATGTAGGTCATGCAACAACAATAAGGCATATTACTTTATGAAAAATGCATCATTATGTACCTTTGAAAGCCTATTTCCACATTACAGTAAAAAAGAAATTGACATTCTCTCATAACTGTAATATTATATTTCACAATTGTGACTATTTCCCATAGTTGTGCCTTTATCTCACATTTGTCATTTTTAAGCTCAATTTTTTGCCCCATAATTACTATAAATTTCAGAATTGTAACTTTATATCTCACAGTTTTCATTTTATTTCCCATCATTTTGACTATATTTCATAATTTTGACTTGGTGTCTCGTAATTGTAAATTTATTTCATGTAATTGTCTTTACATCTCACAATAGTGACTATATCTTGTAATTGTGACTTTATATTTCACAATTGAGATTATTTTTCATAGTTGTGGCATTATATCTCAAATGTTACTGTTATTTCACATAATTGTTACTTTACATCTCACAATAGTAACTATTTCTTAATAATAGAGAGTTTATATCACAGTTTTGAATTTTTCTCATAATTGCGACTTTATTTCTCATTACTGTGGCTATATTTTAAAAAAAATAAATGCAATTTTTAAAATGCAATTTTATTTAGCATAATTATGACATATCTCACAAAAAAATAGTTTTAAACATTTTATACAATTCAATTTAAACCATTTTTAGTGCTATAAGGTGGAGATTGGCTTTTATATATACTTCATATGTTACATTAAAATATTAGTGAGTATATAATGGAAAGTATGAGAAAATGTCCCAACACAAGCTAATTTTGCATGTCTATGCAGTAATGTAGCCTTCTGTTAAAAACAATTGACAGAATTGGGTAAAGTACATGAAACTAGTGCAGTAATTGTACTTGAATTGTATTTGCAGGGGGCAGCCGCATACCCAGAAAATGAAGACCAGCAGCAGAGGCTGCGAGAGGCTGCTGAAGGGTTACGGGTCGCCACCAACGCAGCCGCTCAGAATGCCATCAAAAAGAAACTCATTCACCGACTGGAGGTGAGGACATGCATAATCATCCCACCTCCCATTTAGTGATCCGCTCTTTTGTGTGCCTTCTAACACATGATTTGAACATAATAAATTATAGTGGAAGACTCTAATGAAATGGATTATAACCCCCTCTTCAAAATGAAAATGCTGTCATCATTTACTTATCCTCATGTAGATGACTTTTAAGTTTGAATCATTTGGGCCATTTTTATATTGTAGCTTTCATTGTATACAAAGAAAATCACAGATTCTGAACTGCCTGAAATGAGTCGTCAGTAATTCCAGTCTTATGTCCTACGTAGGTTTGTAACACATTTGTATAATGCCAGCCTTTGGTTTTCATTGGCTGCCCATGAACAACATCTACTTTGACCCTCAAACACTGTAGTCGTAGCTGAGGCTGGAAGAGTTTGAGAAGACACTTTTCTGTGTTGTGAGAGCAAATCTACTTTGCTGCACTTCCAAATGATGAGGACTCGGGCTTGAATTGATGCAGTAAAACCAACTCTATCAATACTGTTATTATCACTGTATGTACAGGTACTGAGGAGCTGAAATTCAGATATGGTAATGGGCGTTTCATTTCCGACAGCGGTAGACCAATCACAACAGACTGAGCCATCTGACCAATCAGAACAGAGTAAATAACATACAACAAACTGGGCCATCTGACCAATCAGAGCAGAGTAGACAAATCACAACAAACTAGGCCATCTGACCAATCAGAACAGAGTCTACCAATCAAAACAGACTGGGCCATCTGACCAATCAGAGCAGAGTAGACCAGTCAAAACAGACCGGGCCATCTGACCAATCAGATCAGAGTAGGTTCTCAGAAAGGAGGGGTTTAGAGAGAATCTTTTTTCTAAACATTTCAGACACTGTAAGAAAAGAGGTGATTCTGTAATATATATTATGAGAAAAAGTGTTTTTTTTACCTTGGATTCATATAAACATATTTTAGGAGACCTTTAAAACAAAATTAAGAGCATAATAGGGGCACGTTAAAGAGTTTCTTTCATTCATCATGGAGCTTGTTTGGTTTTGTTTTGTTTTGGGATTTTGTGTTTTGTTTTGTTAGGTGTGATTTTGTTTTGTTTGCTTAGGTTTGGTTTGGTTGTGTGTTTTGTTTTGGGATTTTGTGTTTTGTTTTGTTGTCTTATTTGGTTTTGTTTTTTGTTTTGGGGGTCAGTTGTTTTGTTAGTTTTTGTTGCTTTTTTGGTTTTGTTTTACATTTCTTTTTGTTTTGGATTGACTGTCTGGTTTGTTTTTTGCTTTGTTTGAGGATTTTGTGCTTTGTTTTGTCTTGCTAGGTTTTTTAACATTTTCTTTTGTTTGGTTTTGTTTTTGTTTGGTTTCTTCTGTTTTTTTCTTTGTTAGTTTGTTTTTTGTTGTTTTGGTTTGGGATTTTCTGTTTCTGGGATTTTCTGTTTTGTTTTGTTTGGTTAGGTTTAGTGGTTTTTGCTGAGCCAGCAATCAGAACAGAGTAGACCAATCACAAAAAACTGGACCATCTGACCAATCAGAGCAGAGTAGACCAGTCAAAACAGACCGGGCCATCTGACCAATCAGATCAGAGTAGGACCTCAGAAAGGAGGGGTTTAAAGAGAATCTTTTTTCTAAACATTTCAGACACCGTAAGAAAAGAGGTGATTCTGTAATATATATGAGAAAAGGTGTTTTTTTTTTTTTTTACCTTGGATTCATATAAACATATTTTAGGAGACCTTTAAAACAAAATTAGGAACATAATAGGGGCACGTTAAAGAGTTTCTTTCATTCATCATGGAGCTCAGAATGGTTACACAATGTTCTTTTGCTCTTGCATCTGTTTAGACCAAGACTCATATTAGCATGGAAGAGGTAGCTTTTTATCTGTATGTGTTGTAAGACACGATGTAAGCAGTCCAGTTTCCATAGTGGGTATTTTTCCAGTCACCAACAGTTTCAGCCAGTGGAATTCAGCGTTGTGGTTCTGTTCTCTTCTCTTCTCTTCACATCAACAAAGATGGCCTTGTTCTTGAGGTCCTTTCTTACCATCTATCATCTGTTCTCACACATGGGATATTCTTTCATAATACAAAGAATCGACAAAGAAACAGTCCATCACTGTGTCCACATTCACTATTTCCTATGTTAGTAATAATTGATGCTGTAATTCATTGTTTATATTTGTCTGGAACAGAATGCAGCTAAGCAGGCCGCAGCGGCAGCGACGCAGACCATTGCTGCCGCCCAGAATGCAGCAGCATCCAATAAGAACACCATGTCACATCAGCAGCTCGTGTTCAGTTGCAAGGTATTGTGGGTCCGAGAAATTCAGGAGACTCATTTATAAGTCTACAACTATTCTGACTTTTGGTTTTGTGGATGCTTTCCAGGCTGTGGCAGACCATATTCCACAGCTAGTGCAGGGAATGAGGGGCAGTCAGGCCCACCCGGAAGATCTTGGTGCTCAGCTCGCCCTTATCATCGCCAGCCAGAGTTTCCTGCAGGTAAAACACACAATTCTGTGTCTGTTTAGCACCCCCAACTTGGCATTAAATGATCCTTACATTGTTTTTTTGTCATCGTTTATGTTTTGTTTGTCTTCAAACAGCCAGGAAGTAAAATGGTGACGTCTGCTAAAGCGGCTGTTCCGACGGTAACTGACCAGGCAGCTGCGATGCAACTTGGTCAGTGTGCCAAGAACCTGGCCACCTGCCTGGCAGAGCTGCGCACAGCTGCACAGAAGGTACCCACAGTTCACTGCCTTACAGGAGACCTCACAACACCTTTAAATAAATGGGGTGTGTTCACACTTGGCAGGTTTGGTTCGATTAAAAAAAATTCTGGTGCAGTTTGACTGAAATATGAACACAACATGGACCAAAAACAGGATGTGAAGTCACAAGATGTGGTGTAGAAATTCCAATTCCAGTCTTTCCATTACTCAAGGGATAATTCAAGCAGAAAAGTTTTCTCATAATTTAAGGTGCTGCCCACATATACTGTTGCGCAACTAATTTTTTCAGTCAAAATACAATAGGAAACTGCTCGATTGGAAACTTTGCATGAGGGCGAAAGATTTCCCTATGTGGATTTTGCTACAGGTTCAAGTTGGTCATGCCATTTGCTGCTTGATATGAAAGCGACTTCTGTGTTTGTTGTGTTATGTTGTGTGGGGGCTTTCGTGGCTTATTGATTAGAGAGTCAAACTCAGCCCCATGTCATCCAAGATGTTCATGTCTTTCTTTCTTCAGTTGAAAAGAAATTAAGGTTTTTGAGGAAAACATTCCAGGATTTTTCTCCTTATAGTGGACTTCAGTGGCAACCATCGAGTTGAAGGTCCAAATTGCAATTTCAATGCAGCTTCAAAGGGCTTTAAACGATCCCAGCTGAGGAATAAGGGTCTTGTGTAGCAAAACGATCATTTTCAAAAAAAAATAAATAAAAATGATATACTTTTTAACCACAAATGCTCATCTTGCACTGGGATCGAGTAGATCGAGCCCTTTGAAGCTCCATTGAAACTGCAGTTCGGACCTTCAACCCATTGGTAACTGCTGAAGTCCACTATAAGGAGATTAGTCCTGAAAATGTTTTCCTCAAAATCCATCATTTCTTTTCAACTGAAGAAAGAAAGACATAAACATCTTGGATGACATGGGGCTGAGTAAATTATCAGGAAATTTTAATTCTGAGGTGAATTAATCCTTTAAATGTAGAGGACAAATTCCAAGTATGGGTTACTATACCATGCCACTTTCACTTTTTATACATTTCTATATTATTGACAATTGAACTTTTTTTAATGCAAAATTTTTCTTTATGTATTGTTTCATAGGCTCATGAGGCATGTGGTCCTCTGGAGATTGACTCTGCTCTCAATGCTGTTCAGACATTGAAGAGTGAACTACAGGATGCCAAAATGGCCACACTGGAAGGACAACTCAAACCACTACCGGGAGAATCGGTAGGTGAAATGTACCACATAAAAAATAGAAAGATAATCAGACTTGTTAGCAGTACCATTTTTACCATAACTTCTTCACAATGCTTGTGTCTGTAGTTGGAGAAGTGTGCTCAGGATTTGGGGAGTACGTCTAAAGCTGTGGGCTCCTCTATGGCTCAGCTACTGACCTGTGCCGCCCAGGGCAATGAACATTATACTGGTGAGATGACTTATGTGGCTTTACAACATATGAAACAAAATACTTCAGGAGAATCTATCTGTGCTGAATACAAAACGCACAGTATTACAAACAAGAGGACAAACAGGATTTACACAAGCAGGACATGTTCCTGGATTAACATCTTATTAACATCCAATCATTACCCTCAGATTTTTGAGTTAAGGCTTTTGTTGTTTAGTAGAACACGAACAGTAAATGTCGATCCATCAACATTTCTTGATTTGTAAAGCATTTTAAGCCAAATGAATGTACCATTTGAATAAAAATCTGAATAAAAACTCCAAATATGCTTAATCTTAAGCAATATACAATTGGTTCAAGATATATCTTCTTAAAGGGTGGTTGATTATGATTTCAACTTTTTAACATTGAGCAAAAACAGTGTCTGCAAAGTTACGACGCTCAAAGTTCAATGCAAAGGGAGATATTTTATTTTAAAGAATTCTCTGTTTAAGGACTACAACAAACAGCTGGTAGGGACTACAGTGAGCTTCTTCCCGGGTTAGTGACACAAACCCTAAAATTTACATAAACCCTGCCCCCAAGAACACACATAAGGGCCATGTTGGGCTGCTTTAGAGAAGAGGAAGAGTTGTTATAGTAGAGTGTTAACATGCCGTCATTTTACAAACGAGGATCAATTTCAACGCTGAATTTGCACAAAAGATAAACATGACGGCACATGCTAGTCAATGAGTTGCTTCAACTCCACAGCAACTACATAAATGTATCCACTAACCATTCAGAAACGTCCAGTTTCATTCTAAAAGTTGTAACTTCTTCCTGAGTCTCTCCATCAGTGTCCGACTCCGGTTTGAACAATGTAAGGCTGAACACCGTTGCTGACAATCGTCATTTTGGCTGCGTGAGATTCTCCACCTTTGTTGTTGTTGAGCAACCGAAGCGTGAGCTGTTAAAGCTCCACTCTCTTCTGGAAAGGGGGCCAGGAGCAGCAGCTCATTTGCATTTAAAGGGACCCACACAAAAACATTTATTATAATATTGTTTATTCTTTTTCTAAAAATGCATCCACTAGATGCCAGTATCTCAAAAACTGGCTGAGTTTTTCCTTCAATGCTGCTTGTTCTGAATTAAAGGCATGAAAACAGAGAAGAGAGAGTGATGCTGTAACTTACCTGCACCTCCCATCAATTTTTTACTCTATCTGGCTGGATCGCTGATCTCAGGAGAGCTTCTGAAGACAGATTTTAATGGCACGCTCAAACAAATCCACTTCGGCTCCTGCAGCTTCTCAAGCCAAGGGTATAACTAACCCCTGTCCCTCATTAATCTTATTTTCACTAGATTTAACATACCATCAGCAATTGGGCTCTACTTGGCTGGATAATGCAATTTGATGCAATTTGCCTGCATTGGCCCTTCCCTTTTTTCGCTTTGAGTTCTATAAGTAAAGGCCAGATCCCATATGGCGCCTCATTTTCTTTCCACGCTCATTTGTCGGAACAGTAGGGGCATTCTGGGTCAGCCATGCACCAAAATGAGGCTTAAAGCTTTATTTGGAACAAGACATTTGGGTTGGGTGCTTCAAAAATGTCCTTCATTTTGCAATTACAGTTTATTGCACTAATGTAGTCAGTAAATGTAAAAAGTTTAAATTGAATGTATTGTACGGATATGAGTATGATATAAGTAGATGGCCAGTGTAAATTTTTCATGCCAGGTACTAGTGTTGATATATGAGAGAAGAGTGTGGTTGATACGCTAGTGGAAAAAAAAATTACTAAAATATATTTGAAATATATTTATATTGTGCTAAGTGTACTACAAATACTTTTACATATTTATGTGCTAAATAAAAATACCCTGTATTTGTACTTTTGGTATGCTAAACTGGTGTATCTAAAGTCTGCTAAATTGAAACAACTAATTTTGTACTTAATGCACTTTAATTGTACGGAAGTAGTGCTAAGGTCCAACTAAAGATATACTTAGATAGGATATTTGATTGTGTTAAAGTGGAACTATTGCAAGTATACTTTACACTTTATATATATAAGATCATACAATCCTTATTAAAGGTGCCCTAGAATTAAAAATTGAATTTACCTCGGCATAGTTGAATAACAAGAGTTCAGTACATGGAAATGACATACAGTGAGTCGCAAACTCCATTGTTTCCTCCTTCTTATATAAATCTCTTTTGTTTTAAAAGACCTCCGAAAAACAGGTGAACCTCAACATAACACCGACTGTTACGTAACAGTCAGGATCATTAATATGTACGCCCCCAATATTTGCCTATGCCAGCCCATGTTCAAGGAATTAGACAAGGGCAGCCAGTATTAACGTCTGGATCTGTGCACAGCTGAATCATCAGACTAGGTAAGCAAGCAAGAACAATAGCGAAAAATGGCAGATGGAGCAATAATAACTGACATGATCTATGATAACATGATATTTTTAGTGATATTTGTAAATTGTCTTTCTAAATGTTTCGTTAGCATGTTGCTAATGTACTGTTAAATGTGGTCAAAGTTACCATAATTTATTACTATATTCACGGAAATGAGCTGTCACTATTTTCATTATTAAACACTTGCAGTCTGTATAATTCATTCTTTATAAATCTCTCCAACAGTGTGTAATGTTAGCTTTAGCCATGGAGCACTATCAAACTCATTCAGAATCAAATGTAAACATCCAAATAAATACCGTACTTGCGCGATTAGACATGTTGCCTGATGAACACTTTGTAAAGATCAATTTTTTTTAGCTGTGTGAACTTTGTTTATGCACTGTTTAAGGCAAGCGTGAGCTCGGGGGATGGGGAGCATGAGAATTTAAAGGGGCCGCAGCCTAAATCGGCTCATATTTAATGATGCCCCAAAATAGGCAGTTAAAAAATTAATTTAAAAAAATCTATGGGGTATTTAGAGCTGAAACTTCACAGACACATTCAGGGGACACCTTAGACTTATATTACATCTTTTAAAAAGACGTTCTACGGCACCTTTAATAGTGATATTAAAACACCTTTTAGGCAATTAAGAAATGTATATTGTGCAATAAATACTCCAAATAAAGTTTAATTATAATTTTATAACAGTAAGTCTTTAGTGATGTGTCAATAAATATGTTAAAGGATTAGTTCACTTTCAAATGAAAATTACTCACCCTCAAGCCATCCTAGGTGTATATGACTTTCTTCTTTCTGATGAAAACAATCGTAGAAATATCATTAATAAATATCCAGTGAACAATACCAACGAGTATGAGCTGAAGAAAGTGTCTCCATCCACATCCATCCATCATAATCATACTCCACACGGCTCCGGGGGTTAATAAAGGCCTTGTGAAGCGAACCTATGCATTTGTGTAATAATCTAGATTTAACAAGTTATGAAGTAAAATATCTAGCTTCCGCCAGACCGCCTTCTGTATTCAACTTAGGAAGAAAGTGTAAACTGGCGTCACATCAGTTAAGCTGAATAGGGAAGACGTAGCATAAGCTTTTTGAACTGCTAGAGTTTTACTCTTTCTTTGTAAGTTGAATATGGAAGACTGTCTGGCGGAAGCTAGATATTTTACTTCATAACTTGTTAAATTTGGATGTGGATGGATTCCCTTTCTTCAGCTTCTCGTTGGTATCGTTCACGTTGGTATCGTTCACTGCCATTATAAAGCTCGGATGCATCAGGATATTTATTAATATATCTCCGATTATGTTAATCAGAAAGAAGAAAGTCATATACACCTAGGATGGCTTGAGGGAGAGTAAAGCTTGGGGTAATTTTCATTTAAAAGTGAACTAATCCTTTAATGGATTTGAAGTATACTTAGTATGAAATAAATTTATTGTAAATAGATTTTGCTATAGTTTTTTTTTTTACAAGGGTAGTTATCGAATGACGCAGATTATCAGAGTCTTTTACTGATAGATATAATCTCATAATGCCAAATATCGACCAATTAATCAGATTGTAAATATATCTGTCAATCACAATAGATAAAATCTCATAATTTGTAATGTTAGCCGATTAATTGGTCCAATCGCTATGATAAATATAAAACAATATCTGACGATATATTGGTTGATCACTGATAGATATAATCTCAGAATGGCAAATATCGGCCATTTAATTTGTGTGATGCATATATTTTTCAATCGCAATGATAAATATAATCTTAGAATATTGCTTTATTAATCAATCAAGCCAATATATCGGTTGATCACTGATAGATACAATCTCATAATCCCACATATCGGTAATCGGCCGAGAGCCGTGGGAACGGAGTGAGTCTCACGGAGGAGCACGGAAGGAGGAGTGACGACAGTGAAGGACGAGCGAGGACCTGGCCTGGACTATTTATGTTGTGTTTTATTATGCGGCAGTCGTCCGTGAAGGGCTGCCGCTTTGCCACTTTGTAATTAAAGTTTGTTTTAAGGTTTGCCGGTTCCCACCTCCTTCTTCCCTGAACTTTAAACATTGCTACAGTGGCACTGTGCATTATGGCCAAACATCTCCATTTTGTTCTCTTCTGTCCAAAAGACATTGTAGTCTTGTGGTTTGTTCAGATGCAACTTTGCAAACCTAAGCCGCCATGTTCCTTTTAGAGAGAAGAAGCTTTGTCCTGGCAGCCCTTCCAAACAAGCCATACTTGTTCAGTCTTTTTCTAATTGTATTGTCATGAACTTTAACATTTAACATGTTAACTGAGGCCTGTAGAGCTGTAGCTCTTGGGGTTTTTTGCCATTCCTCTGAGCATTGCACAGTCTGACCTTGGGGTGAATTTGCTGGGACGTCCACTCCTTTTTCACTTGTGAATAATCATCCTTACTGTATAATAATGGACTTCAAATTGTTTGGAAATGGTCTTCCCAGATTGATGGGCAGCAAAAATTGCTTCTCTAAGATCATTGCTGAACTTCTGCTTTTATAGAGTTGGTCACACCTTTTAATTCCTATGGAAGCAGTAAGGGTGTACTTAGTTTTTCACACACAGCTTAGTTTAGCTGGCTTAGTAGCCTAGTTTTTATTAAATAAATAATAACACTGTGTAATATGTCATGTGTTGTTGTTGTATTTACGTAATTTTAAGTCTTGCTTAAGACCAGATTATTTTTTTTATGTCCTGATATGTAAAACCATAGAATTCAAAGAGGGTGTACTTTCTTTTTCACATGACTATATTATTCAATCGCTATAATCCCAGACGTGTGTGTGTTTTCGACAGGTGTGGCAGCAAGGGAAACCGCTCAAGCTCTGAGGACATTGGCTCAGGCCGCGAGGGGAGTAGCAGCGAGTACCGTGGAGCCTCAGGCTGCGGCGGCCATGTTGGACTCTGCATGTCATGTGATGGAGGGCTCGTCCATGCTAATCCACGAAGCCCACCAAGCCCTGGTGTGCCCTGGTGATGCTGAGAGCCAGCAGAGATTAGCACAGGTGGGACGACGTAGATTCAACCTTTAAACAACAGAAAAATAAACAGATGTCTGGCCATCTGCGAGAAGATTTACACAAGGTTACATAGTTATCCAAAAAGCAATGGTATATATCTACTCGTCTTTATTTGAGGCCAGAATACTTTTTTAGTCTTCTTCAGCTACTGTGTTAAAACCAGATCAATCTCCCATCAGCTCCCTCTTGGCAGTTATCTCCAATAAACAGAGCTATTTTCTATTGTCTCTCTTTCTCGGCGGCCCTTTTTCTGGAAGGTGCTAGTGCGCCTCCTGATTCGAACAGGTTCCTTTGGGATACAAACATATTGCTTGGCATATGCCTCTGACAGTGGCATAAATTAGGGACATGGATTTCTCTGTTGTGCCGAGGGGCTGATTTAAATTTTAGATTCAAGCTGCATCTCTCTGGGCCTTTGTAGAGTTATTGATGGGAGTGTACGTGTTGGTGTTTTTCAGGTGGCGAAGGCCGTCTCTCACTCCCTGAATAACTGTGTGAACTGCTTACCTGGACAGAAAGATGTGGACATGGCTCTCAGGAGCATTGGCGAGGCCAGTAAGAAATTGCTTGTGGAAAATGTAAGTTCTTTGTCAGGTCTTTGAAGCTAAATGTTTCGAAATATCATTATTACATACATTTTTTGCAGTTTATGAATGCTCCTTTTGATCATGTTTCATGAGTGATAAGCTCAACCAAAACTCTGACGTTTCACCCTCTCCTGTTTTTCCAGCTTCCTCCATGCTCCAAATCCTTCCAAGAGGCCCAGACGGACCTGAACCACACGGCAGCCGAGCTGAACCATTCGGCCGGGGATGTGGTGCAGTCTTCACGTGGGAGCAGCAGCCAGCTGGCTGTGGCCTCTGGGAAGTTCAGCCACGACTTTGACGAGTTCTTAGATGCCGGCATTGAGATGGCCGGACACACTCAGGTACAGTTCCAATGCCTTCTTAGACCTTGGAGACAGTTCATGATGTGCTCCGCCCACAGAGAAATCTCATTGGTCCAAAAAGTGTTTAATTTAGTCCCAAAATGGGTCGTTCTAAAGAGCCCAGTGAATTCAAGCATGATACTGTGATAGGATGCCACCTTTGCAGTAAGTCGTTTTGAGAAATTTCATCCCTGTTAGATAATCCACAGTCAACTGTGAGTGGTATTATTGGAAAGTGAAAACGTTTAGAAACACCAACAACACCAACTCATCCATGAAGCGGAAGGTCTCGTAAAGTCACAGAGCGGGATCACTGAGTGCTGAGGTGCGTTAAAGTCGCTAATGCTCTACTGATTCCATAGCTGAAGAGTTTCTAATTTCAACTGGCAGCACAAAAACTGTGCGGCGGGAGCTTCATGGAATGGGTTTCCATGGCCGAGCAGCTAAATGCAAGCCTCACGTCACAAAGTACAGTGCCAAATTTTGGATGGAGTGGTGTAAAGCACACTACCACTGGACTCTGAGCAGTGGAAAACATGTTCTGTTGAGTGACGAATCACGCTTTTCTGTTGGGCGAGTCTGGGTTTGGCAGATGCCAGGGTAACATTACCAGCCTGACTGCATTGCACCAACTGGCAAGTTTGGTGGGGGAGGGATAATGGTATGGGGCTGCTTTCAGGGGTTGGGCTTCCAGTGAAGGGAAATCTTAAAGGATTATTCCACTTATAAAATTTTCCTGATAATTTACTCACCCCCAAGTCATCCAAGATGTTCATGTCTTTCTTTCTTCAGTCGAAAAGAAATTAAGGCTTTTGATGAAAACATTCCAGGATTATTCTCCTTATAGTGGACTTCAGTGGCCTCCAAATGGTTGAAGGTCAAAATTACAGTTTCAGTGCAGCTTCAAAGGGCTTTCAACAATACCAGACGAGGAATAAGGGTTTTATCTAGAGAAATGATTGGTCATTTTCGAGAAAAAAAAAATACTTATATTTTATAACTGTATATGCTTTATAAACACAAATGATCGCTTTGCACATGCTTCCGCTTTCCATATTCTTCAAAAAGCTTACGCCGTATGTCCTACGCCTTCCCTATTCAACTTACGGAACGAATGCGGCACCAGTTCCATTTTTTTCCGTAAGTAGAATAGGGAAGGCGTAGGACACACAGCGTAAGCTTTTTGAAGAATACGGAAAGCGGAAGCACGTGCAAGGCGATAATATGAGATTGTAAAGCATATACAGTTGTATTTTTGTAGAAAATGACCGTTTCACTAGATAAGACCCTTATTCCTTGTCTGGTATCGTTTAAAGCCCTTTGAAGCTGCACTGAAACTGTAATTTTGACCTTCAACCGTTTAGGGCCAATTGAAGTCCACTATAAGGAGAATAATCCTGGAATGTTTTCATCAAAAGCCTTAATTTCTTTTCGACTGAAGAAAGAAAGACATGAACATCTTGGATGACATGGGGGTGAGTAAGTTATCAGGAAAATTTTATTTGAAAGTGGACTAATCCTTTAATGATTCAGCATACCAAGACATTTTCGACAATGCAATGCTTACAACTTTGTTGGAACAGTTTGAGGAAGGCTCTTCTATTCCACCGTATCTGTGCACCAGTGCACAAAGCAAGGTCCATAAAGGCATGGTTGGATGAGTTTTGTGTGAAAGAACTTGATTGGCCTGATCTCAACCCCATCGAAGACCTTTGAGATGAACTGGAACGGAGATTGTGAGCCAGACCATCTCGTCCAACATCAGTGCCTGACCTCACAAATACTCTACTGGATGAATGGGGCAAAATTCCCACAGAAACACTCCAAAACCTTGTGGAAAGCCTTCCCAGAAGAGTTTTAATGTCTGTGTATTTAGAATCTGATGGCATTGCAGTTCCTGTTGGTGTAATGGTCAGGTGTCCCAATACTTCTCTCCAGATTGTGTATGTTAAAAAGCTACCCAAACAGAAAATTTTGTATGCATTTTAAAGTTTTGATTAATTTGTTAATTAGCGCTTCTCATCCAATTCACTCAGGCACATAATTGTCCCAGAGAGCATGAAGACGCTCCACCCTAATGAAATCTTTAATGTTCTGGTTCTGCATGTTTTGTTGATTAATTTGGAGAGGCAAGGGTTTGATGGAGCATGACATGCCCATTAAAGGAAGACTGAGGGATAGTGAGGGACACGGTTTTCTGGACGAACAGGCCAGAAGCCATAAGCAGTGAGACTAGTGCCCATCTATATAACAAGTAAACTGCCAAAGTTTGTTATTTTAGAGCAAAATTACAAAAGCATATACATTTTTCTCATGAATATTAATTATGTAGTATCATGTAATTAATGTTCAGTAGCCCCACATGCTTTGTTGAAAAGAAAATGATGACAAATAGGCGCTAGCCATAGTATATTTGCCATTTACCGGCTTTTTCAGTCTGTTGCTCACACATAGTTGTCGTATGGCTACAGAATATATGAAATATGGCGCATTAATAAGTCATTTGGACCTAGTACTTTATGGTACTTTTACATCCTTTTTAAAGCTTGAAAGCTTCTATTCCCAATTATAACTGCATAGAAAAGTGAAAAGTCTTTTTTGTTTCTTAGAAGAAATAAAGTCATATGGGTTTAAAACAAAATTATAGTTGTATCATTTTTGGTGAACTATCCCTTGAAAAAAAATTTTTAGCCATAAAATATAACCTCTTTTCAAAGAAATGCACATTTTTCTGCTGAAATAAAGTTGAAAAGCAATATAGTTTGACTGCACGCTGAGCTGCCATCTTCTGTTTCCACAGTCCAAAGATGACCAGATCCAGGTGATTGGCAACCTGAAGAACATCTCCATGGCATCCAGCAAGCTGCTGTTGGCTGCTAAGTCCCTCTCCGTTGATCCAGGGGCGGCAAATGCCAAGAACCTCCTCGCAGCTGCGGCACGGTAGGAATGAGCTTTATTCAGTGACCTGGGGAGAGTTTAGTGATCATTAGCCAATCAACCTGAGGGCCAGCCTGTGGCAAAGAATGAGCTATTCAGCTGAATGTTTTCACAAAATGAGAAACTTTGTGTATAAAAACATACCTACTTCAAATTCACAAATCAAATTCGTCAGCTAAATCTGACAAAACTTATTTTTGGGGGCATCCTCATTAGTAAAAACTGTTTAAATATAAAGTAAAGTTTGTTTTTTTGTTTTTAATTGTGAAAATGTATAATGTTTTCTGTTAGGGTCATTGGATTGTGGATTAGGGTTTGGTTATAGTACTTTTAACTGGCTGTATATAAAAACCATGGAAGTTCTGTTTATGTTGTGGGGACCAACACATACTAGGTCTAATGATCAAAAAACAAACATTTGTGTGAGAGAGTGTTTATTTGTTTGATAATGTGTTTTTGTTTGTTAGTTTTGAGAGTGTTGGAATTTGTTTGTTCGGGTCTTTTGTTTGTTTGGTGAGTGAAAGTTTTCTTTGTTAGTGTGCTTGTTAATTTTTATGTGTGAATGTTTGTCTTTGTGTGTTTGTTATTGTGAGTATGTTTGTGTTTGTTAGTGTGTTTTATCTGTTCTTGTGTGAGTATGTTTGTGTTAGTGTTTGAGATTTGTTTGTTATTGTGTATGTTTGTTTGTTAGTGTGTGGGTTTTGTTTGTGTTTGTTAGTGCTTGAGTTTTGTTTGTTATTGTGTATGTTTGTTTGTTAGTGTGTGGGTTTTGTTTGTTGTGCGAGTGTGTGTGTGTGTGTGTGTGTGTGTGTGTGTGTGTGTGTGTGTGTGTGTGTGTGTGTGTGTGTGTGTGTGTGTGTGTGTGTGTGTGTGTGTGTGTGTGTGTGTGTTGTTTTTGGTAGTGCTTGAGTTTTGTTTGTCATTGTGTATTTTTGTGTTTGTTAATGGGTGTGGGTTTTGTTTGTTAGTGCTTGAGTTTTGTTTGATATTGTGCGAGTATGTTTGTTAGTGTGTGTGAGTTTTGTTTGTTATTGTATGTTTTGTGTTTCTTAATGTTGCTTTTTATCATGTATGTTTGTGTTTATTCGTGTGCACATATTTTTTGTAGTGTTTGAGTTATGTTTGTTAACGTATGGGTGTTTTTTGTTTGTTTGTTTGTTTGTTTTTTGAGTGTTTTGCTAGTATGTTTGTTGATTTGTTTAAATGTTTTGTTTTTTAGCATGTGAATGGATTTGCTTGTATGTGAATGTTTTTGTTAGTGTGTGTGTCAAGTTTGTGTGTTCCAACCGCCTCCACACAGAAATACGGTGTAAAAGATGTAATAAATAACGTCATAATAAAAAACCTAAAAATGGAGAATGGTTTTGGGTTTGAGTTTGGTTTAGGAGTATGATTAAGGGATAGAAAATGTTATATATAGCTCAATATAAAACAATAGAAGTCAGTGGAAAGTACCTATCATGATGAAAAACAATTGTGTGTGTGCGAGAGAGAGAGAGAGAGTTGAGTTGTGCTGCAGAATCCTCTCAGGTACCGCAGGAAGGCAGCAGCTCCTGAGGGTTTTGGGCTAGATTGATTTCTGCTTCCTTAATGAGGGACAGAGGAGACTGACACACATACACACAAACACACACATACACTCACATCTAGGCTCATATCAGTGTAACAAAACATTTTGTCATGATTCTGATTAATTTGTAAGACATCAATGTTAGTGCCTCCTTTCTATATTTAAAAGGGGCTGATAGCTCCATGAGTCTGAAAAATAGAGATTGAAAACGAATTGCAAATTCTTTAAAAGGGCTTTTTGTGTCATTCTGACTGTGTGTGATTTTTCTGCTGTTTTGTGTTTCAGAGCGGTTACAGAAAGCATTAATCAACTCATCACACTGTGTACCCAGCAGGCACCAGGACAAAAAGAGTGTGATAATGCTTTACGAGAACTCGAGGTACTTGAACAAACAGTCACTTCAAAACAATCTGTCAAAAGAGTTTATTAAATTTTATATTTGAGATGTTTATTGATAATATTATCATGATAATGTACTTCTATAAAAGTAAAGAATAATGAGACTCTTATCGGGCGATTAAAAAAAAATATCGCCGTTAATCTATTATCAAAGTTGGGTTGGGAGCTGGGTCTATACTACGCAAGTTATGATGACTTTCACCTTGATATTTTAGCGTGGATGTATACCTAGCCGAACTGACCCTTCGCAAAGACCCGCCCCCCTTAGTTACTGTTGCTTTGTCCGACAAGCCGTGGCGCTGTCATGCCACACGCAGTGATAAATGCATCACGGAGCAAAGAGGATACTGACAACACGTCGACGGACAAGACAGAGCAGGTTACTTATGATATTTAATAAAGTCCCAGCTTTAAAACTGTGTAGTTTTTTAAGAAATTCAAACAATAAAACCTGTTTTCTTTAATGTGTCGTGACCATGGTCGTGACAGATTGCTGTAGCGCCTCAGCTCAAGAGGCTCGTAAACTGATCATCTCTTACTACGAGTCCATTTATAGCATCAAATAAACATGAATGAACAAGAGAATCAATGTTGTTTCAAATGCGGAAAGATGTCAATATACAAAATATAATATACAAAAGTTTAACTCCACCGAGGTTAATCTTCTAACTCTTATCTGCTTTGTCGGACAAAATGGCGGATTACTTTTAGTCATTTGCTGCGTTCCAATTCGCCTACTTATAGTACGCCCTAAAAGTATGTACTCTTTCTGTGAACAAAAAGTACTTACTTTTGAGTGTGTAGCAAAAGAGTAGACAAGCTTTGGGACATACTATCACGCCATACAGTTGCGTCTTTGCTCTCTGTCGCATCCAGTCACCGTAAACTTCCCTGTCAATCATCTTACATCCTCCACATTTCATTTAGCTAATTTCCTACCGTATCGGAGAGAAATGCAGCACGTCGATCTGCAGTCGCGAGTCTTTCATGTGGAGAACTCTCCTCATATTAATGCATAAAGATGCATTTAAAACTTAATGGCCAATCAGATCTTTATAAAAGTCCACATTGGTATTTGCAGATGAAAAATAACATATAACATTAAATAAATATTTTCTATCAGTTTGAACTGATTATTAGTCACTCAAACAGCCTCTCAGCCTCTATCGTGCATATTCGTCATGTTTTGTAGTTCTGAACTGAATCCTCGTACAACGTGCAATGGGTTGTGGGCAATATTAGCCTTTATAGTGTGCACGGATCCACACTTCAAAAATCTACCGGAAATAGTAGACCATCCGGGGACTTTTGGCATACTCTTTTCAACATACTATGCTTTGGCACACACTTATTTTAATCTCACATACTATTTAGGATGGATAGTATGGACATTGGGACGCAGGGACAATTTGGGTATCTCACATATTCTGAATGTCTTAGGCAGAATGCAAATGAGCCATTTTAATCTAGATTAATCTAGATTTAAAAAAATGCCCACCACTATATATATATATATATATTACACAGTATCTCACAGAAGTGTGTACACCCCTCACTTTTTTGTAAATATTTTATTATATCTTTTCATGTGACAACACTGAAGAAACGACACTTTGCTACAATGTAAAGTAGTGAGTGTACAGCTTGTATAACAGTGTAAATTTGCTGTCCCCTCAAAATAACTCAACACACAGCCATTAATGTCTAAACCGCTGGCCACACAAGTGAGTACACCCCTAAGTGAAAATGTCCAAATTGGGCCCAATTAGCCATTTTGTCTCCCCGGTGTCATGTGACTCGTTAGTGTTACAAGGTCTCAGGTGTGAATGAGGAGCAGGTGTGTTAAATTTGGTGTTATCGCTCTCACTCTCTCATACTGGTCACTGGAAGTTCAACATGGCACCTCATGGCAAAGAACTCTCTGAGGATCTGAAAAAAATAATTGTTGCTCTACATAAAGATGGTGTAGGCTATAAGAAGATTGCCAAGACCCTGAAACTGAGCTGCAGCACGATGGCCAAGACCATACAGCGGTTTAACAGGACAGGTTACACTCAGAACAGGCCTCACCATGGTCGACCAAAGAAGTTGAGTGCATGTGCTCAGCGTCATATCCAGAGGTTGTGTTTGGGAAACAGACGTATGAGTGCTGCCAGCATTGCTGCAGAGGTTGAAGGGGTGGGGGGTCAGCCTGTCAGTGCTCAGACCATACGCCGCACACTGCATCAAATTGTTCTGCATGGCTGTCGTCCCAGAAGGAAGCCTCTTCTAAAGATGATGCACAAGAAGGCCCACAAACAGTTTGCTGAAGACAAGCAGACTAAGGATTACTGGAACCATGTCCTGTGGTCTGATGAGACCAAGATGAACTTATTTGTTTGAGCGTGTGGCGGCAACCAGGTGAGGAGTATAAAAACAAGTGTGTCTTGCCTACAGACAAGCATGGTGGTGGGAGTGTCATGGTCTGGGGCTGCATGAGTGCTGCCGGCACTGGGGAGCTACAGTTCATTGAGGGAACCAGGAATGAGCAGAGCATGATCCCCTCCCTTCAGAGACTGGGCCGCAGGGCAATATTCCAACATGATAACGACCCCAAACACACCTCCAAGAGGACCACTGCCTTGCTAAAGAAGCTGAGGGTAAAGGTAATGGACTAGCCATGCATTTCTCCAGACCTAAACCCTATTGAGCATCTCTGAGCATCTCTGGGGGATCCTCAAACAGAAGGTGGAGGAGCGCAAGGTCTCTAACATCCACCAGCTCCGTGATGTCGTCATGGAGGAGTGGAAGAGGACTCCAGTGGCAACCTGTGAAGCTCTGGTGAACTCAATGCCCAAGAGGGTTAAGGCAGTGCTGGAAAATAATGGTGGCCACACAAAATATTGACACTTTGGGCCCAATTTGGACATTTTCACTTAGGGGTGTACTCACTTTTGTGGCCAGCGGTTTAGACATTAATGGCTGTGTGTTGAGTTATTTTGAGGGGACAGCAAATTTACACTGTTATACAAGCTGTACACTCACTACTTTACAATATATATATATATATATATATATATATATATATATATATATATATATATATATATATATATATATATATATATATATATATATATATATATATATATATATATATATATATATAAATCAGCCAGTATGAGCTGTGTGCGATGTGATGGGGGGGCTGTTAGATCTTCTATGGTGGTCTTATTCGTATATAATCAACATTAGATCATATTTGGCCTTTTTTGTCACGGATTAAAAACAGCCGTTTGTGTGATGCCTCTGTGAAACGTTCAAATCTGTTGGCCACAGGTCAATTGTGTGTTAAAATAGAGCCAATAATGACATTTGGGGTCTGTGAACAATCAGAATTTATATCAAATCATATGTGTCTCCAATAATCAATTTTGAAATTGGGTTGTTTTCCTCTCTCTCTCTCTCTCTCTCTCTCTCTCTTTCTCTCTCTCTCTCTCTCTCTCTCTCTCTCTCTTTCTCTCTCTCTCTCCCACGTACATACAGGCTGTACGAGGAATGTTGGACAATCCCAATGAGCCAGTCAGTGATCTGTCTTATTTTGACTGCATTGAGAGCGTTATGGAGAATTCCAAGGTTAAGAATCCATCACAACATTCCAAAATTCTCTAAAGATCTTATTCATTCCAAATGTTAACACATCTCTCCATCTGAATGAACAGGTTCTCGGGGAGTCCATGGCTGGAATCTCACAGCACTGTAAGACGGGAAATGTGTCAGCGTTCGGGGATTGCGTGGGAGTAGCATCCAAAGCGCTGTGTGGGTTGACCGAGGCGGCGGGACAGGTGAGCTTTTGACCTGGTAGTGTCTGATATTGCTCCCAAAATGCACTTGCAGCTTTAGAAATGTTATTACGAATTCAATAGATAAGCTTTATCAATCATTTGATGTTATCGACAGCATGAAAAGCCATTTGCAACACATTTAGCTTCTGTAAAGTGACATTTCTGAGTGAAACTGAATATTCAGTGGGAAACAATGTAGGGTGGGCTTGATTTTATCCATCAGGATCTTGAAAAGTAAGATGTGGTGCTATTGGTAAATTTTTTTGCTGTCCACACTGGATTGATTTTATCAGCAAAGTTGTTTCAAAAGTGGAAAATAAAGTTACATTTTGATGTAGATTATAAAAACTAACATTTAAAAATAATAATGTATTGTACACGAAGGGAAATTTATATTATAATATAATATAATATAATAATATTTTACATCTAAATAAAAGATAAATAAGAAAATAATAGATACAAAAGAAACTGAAAATTAAGCTACGGTGCTACTGATTAATATTATTTTTGCAGTTCACGCTACATTAGTTGTGTCGGCAGAGAAGCTTGTTTTGAAGGTGTAATTTTTTTTTTGTGCTAAGATTATGAAAACAACTAATTAAAAAAAATAATCTTGCACAATAAGGGAAATGTATAGTATAATATAATATAATATAGAATAATTTAAATAATAGTTCAAAAATAAAATAAAACGCAAGCTACGGTGGTATTGGTGGATTTGTTTTATTTTAATGTACAATTATAAAAGTAAACATTTAAAAAAATGTAAAATATTTACAGTACACAATTGAATCTTGCACTATAAGGTAAATTTAGAATATAATATTTATTAATAAATATAATGTAAATAAATAAAAACTCAATACACTCTTTGTGCCTTTCTTTATTTTTCTTCAGGCCTCCTATTTGGTAGGCGTCTCAGACCCCAACAGCCAGTCAGGTCATCAGGGATTGGTCGATCCCATCCAGTTTGCCAGAGCCAATCAGGCGATTCAGATGGCCTGCCAGAATCTGGTGGACCCAGCCAGCAGCCCCTCCCAGGTGACTCTTTGGCGCCTTTAGTATTGAGTTTTTTTTTTGTTTGTTTGTTTTGGGCTTTCATTCTCATCTGTTTTTGTTTTTGTAGGTTCTATCAGCAGCTACCATTGTTGCAAAGCACACCTCTGCCCTTTGCAATGCCTGTCGTCTGGCATCTTCCAAAACAGCCAATCCTGTAGCCCGGAGACATTTTGTACAGTCAGCCAAAGAAGTCGCCAATACAACAGCTAACCTTGTGAAAACTATAAAGGTACGGCCTGCAATTAATTAGCAGAAGATCATTTGGTACCAGAATAATTGAGAATTGGTTGAGTTTTCTTCATTAGCATGCAGACATAAGCTTGCCTGACCATTTGCAAACTTAAAACCATCAATAAAGATTTATTTATGTGTATGGGTTAAAGTGTTTTAGCAGATGTGATTTGTCTCTGCATTGATTCTCAGGCCTTAGACGGGGATTTCTCAGATGAGAACCGTGAGAGGTGCCGAGTGGCCACGACCCCGCTGATAGAGGCTGTGGATAATCTCTCCACCTTTGCCTCCAACCCTGAGTTTGCCAGCATTCCTGCACAGATAAGCCATGAGGTGATGAAATATTGGATACCACAATATTTCATGTATTATTTATTGTGTGTGTGTGAGTGTGTGTGCCTGGGTACTCATTTCACAGACTTTTTTGTGCCAAATTTTGACTCTTAAACCAAATGCAGGAGGACAGACAAATCTAAAGGGTTAGGGTTTGTCTGGTTTTGTTCATTCCAGACAGACTGACAGACTGTGCATTGGTGGTTGACACTTTTCAGTGACTTTTTCTGCAGGTTAGAACCAAATTGTTCACAAACGCTAATTCATTAATGAAGTCACTGCTTGAATTGAATACTTTATTCTACCAATTTGTTCAAAAACACTGATTCATTCATCAATGAAACAAGTGACTGTCTTTTTGAGCAAGTCATTGAATCATTCATTCAACTGATTTGTTCAAAAGAACTGATTCATTCAGGAACAAATCCAAGTGACTTTCTTTAAGAGTGAGTCATTGAATAATTTACTCAACCGATTAGTTCAAAAACACGGATTCATTCAGGAACAAAACAAGAGACTGTCTTAATGAATGAGTCACACAATCATTCACTCAAACATTTTATTCAGAAATGTTTATTCATTCAGGAAAGAAACACCACTACTGTGGGTGGCTGAGAGACATGCAACATGTTGTTTTATTTATTTTTATTTATTTTTTTTATTTTTTTCATTTTCACTAGCGAAACAAAAATAACTGTCAATATTGTCTAAAATGAAAATAATCTAGTTATAATGAACTATAAATTCAGCTTAAGTTACGACAACAGAGGTCTGTTGGAGGTGCTCACAACTATATGTGAATAAGTGTGTAATTATGCAAGTGCATGTTCACCATTAACACACATGGTGGATTTTTTACTTCACTTGTACTGTCTTTCTTTGTGTATGAAGTATGGTAAAATGTACCTACATGAAGAACTACGTGACTCCTCGGTCTTTGAAATATTGCCTGTAATGTGCCAAAACCAAGTGGTTTCTCTCCGTTCATTGACTGTTTGACACTAAACTAAAAGGTCAGTGAGTGTGGATGGGAGTTTTGCAGTGTTTTTCCAAACACAAGTCCTTGACAATTTAATCACCTCAGTCCATTTCTGGGGTAGGTGGAAGTTTGATTCTGCTCTTACAACAGGTTCTTGGATGTTTTTAACATCTTGTTAATTGGTAATAGTTTGATGTTTTATGTTCTTTAAAGGGATGGGTGATTTTGATTTAAGAAAATTTTGATTGATATTTTCCATTTATGTATGGTACACACATTTTTTATGGAATTTAAAAAAAAAAAATTAATAAATAACTAGGGCTGGGTATCGTTCAAAAATTTTCGATACCGAGACGATACCGATACCTTGACTTCGATACCGATACCTGAACGATACCTTTTTCGATACCAATTTTATAAAATCTGTTTTAACAATATTACATTACCTCAAAAAAATATTTGGTTTTATATTTTAACTTTGTTGACTTTTTTCAGACTCAAAGACTCATCTCCTGAGCCACTGAGGGGAAATAAAAAAAGCACAAATTAACAAAATTTACCCAACACAATAAATCAGTGCAACTAGTTTTAATAAAGTTTAGTTTTCAGTGCAAAAATTCAGTATGTGAGGCTCTTTTTAAATCACTCAGCAATTGTTGTTCTTCTTCAAAAAATTATTAACAAGATCAAAGTGGAAGAGTGACGCACGTTCGTTACGTCTTATCGTGAGATGAGAGTTCTATGTCTTTATTAAAATCAACACAATAATGATTTATCTCTCATCCACCCGCCATTAAATGGAATGTTATTTTTTTATTACTTGGCCCGACCCGCGGATTATCCGCGGTATGGCAGTATCAGGAGGATGCTGATGATACCCCTTTTCCAGCAGAATTGTTCGCGTTCTGGAGCCAGAGCCTGTGCTCGTGCAGGCGAACTAGAGCCTGTCACGAACCGGTCGCGTGTTGTAGACTTGAGGGACGAACGCTGTAAAGCTGCTGTGTGTTGTACCTGTCCAGAACAAGTCTAAAAAACATTGCGCGTCCCGCTGTTTCTGCAGGCAGCGCGACACTTTTGTTTTCTTTTAACAGTATCTGTAGTGAACCGGCTGCTCGCATAAACAGCCGTTTCTCACCCGTCCATTCGGAGATAAACTGAAAATGAAACCATTGATTCACTCGCCCTCTCGCACATAGGGTCTCTCTCGCGCGCATAGTTATATATTTAGATATAAATATAAATAATTAATGTAGCGCAACGTTACTTGCTCATCAACGAGACAGCGAAAGCATTTCTCCGCCCCCTCTCCCCGGCTCCATTCTGAGGTACCGAAATTTGGTACCGAATGACAAGACACTTTTCGATACTCTGTAGTATCGAGGCAATTCGATCGGTACCTAAAAAGTATCGAGTTCGGTACCCAGCCCTATAAATAACATTGTAAACTGAACTGTATTTCTTTCATATCCCTATTGGTTTCAGAACATTCAGGAACAAAACAAGTGACTGTCTTTAGGAGGGAGTCATTGAATAATTTACTTAACCGATTAGTTCAAAAACACTGATTCATTCAGGAACGAAACAAGTGACTATCTTTATGAGTGAGTCATTAAATAATTTACTCAACTGATGAGTTCAAAAACACTGATTCATTCAGGAATAAAAAAAGTGACTGTCTTTATGAGTGAGTCATTTAATAATTTACTCAACCGATTAGTTAAAGGTGCCCTAGAACCAATTTTTACAAGATTTAATATAAGTCTAAGGTGTCCCCTGAATGTGTCTGCGAAGTTTTAGCTCATATAGATACCCCATAGATTTTTTTTAATTAATTTTTTTTAACTGCCTATTTTGGGGCATCATTAACTATGCACCGATTCAGGCTGCGGCCCCTTTAAATCGCGCATTCCCTGCCCCCCGAACTCTCGACTATAATACAGTGCATTTACAAAGTTCACATAGCTATAACTCTCAAATAGATCTTTACAAGATGTTCGTCATGCATACTGTATGCATGTGTTGGATCATGTGAGTAAAGTATTTATTTGATGTTTACATTTGATTCTGAATGAGTTTGATAGTGCTCCGTGGCTAAAGCTAACATTACACACTGATGGAGAGATTTATAAAGAATGAAGATGTGTTTATGAATCATACAGACTACAAGTGTTTAATAATGAAAATAGCGACCGCTCTCTTGTCTCTGTGAATATAGTAATAAACAATGGTAACTTTAATCACATTTAACAGTATATTAGCAACATGCTAATGAAACATTTAGAAAGACAATTTATAAATATCACTAAAAATATCATGAAATCATGGATCATGTCAGTTATTATTGCTCCATCTGCCATTTTTCGCTGTTGTTCTTGCTTGCTTACCTAGTCTGATGATTCAGTTGTGCACAGATCCAGACGTTAATACTGGCTTCCCTTGTCTAATGCCTTGAACATGGGCTGGCATATGCAAATATTGGGGGCGTACATATTAATGATCCTGACTGTTACGTAACAGTAGGTGTTATGTTGAGATTCACCTGTTCTTCTGAGGTCTTTTAAACAAATGAGATTTATATGAGAAGGAGGATGATGTTGAAGGATGAAGAACAATGATGTTTGAAACTCACTGTATGTCATTTCCATGTACTGAACTCTTGTTCAACTATGCCAAGGTAAATTAAATTTTTGATTCTAGGGCACCTTTAAAAAGCACTGATTCATTCAGTTACAGAACTGATTCATTATGAATGAGTCAGAATCATTCACTCAAACATTTTGTTCAGAAATGTTAATTCATTCAGTGAATATTATATTTGTACAATTTTGGTTGATATTTTCACTTTATATATGTAACACATTTTTTATGGGATTTTAAAAACAAATTAATTAAATAACACTGTAAACTGAATTGTAATTCTTTCCAATCGCAGGGTTCAGCTGCCCAGGAACCAATCCTTCGCTCGGCTCGTTCAATGCTGGACAGCTCCACCCACTTATTAGAGACCGCCCGCTCACTTATCATTAATCCCAAAGATCCACCCACCTGGTCTATCTTGGCAGGCCATTCCCGGACCGTGTCGGACTCCATCAAGAGCCTCATTACGTCCATCAGGTCTGTATCACTCAAATTAAGACCTGATTCAGCAGTTGAGAAAGATGCTTGTGACTGCTTTTGTCGAATGTGAAAAGCTTGCAGTGGCCTCAGTCTCCATCAGGTGTTAAATAATAATAATACGGGCAAAAGATGAGGTATAATTCAAACCACTTGATTAAATAACTCAAGATCAAAAGTTATTAACAGTAGCAGCTGTTCAGTCCACACATGGACTCTCCTTCTCTTCTCAAATCTTCCCTCACACATGAGTCTATTCCCCTCATTACAGCTCCAGGGGGAAGTAATATTACCAACAACCAATGAAATGAAAAACCAGAGAGTGTTATAAGCTAAACAAACCAATATAGAATAATTATATGATATATTAAATTGAAAAATAATAACAATTAAGGAAATCAAATAATGTATAAATACACAAAACATTCACATTAATTAACACTTGTGTTACATTTATTATAAATTATGTTTATATCAGATTTATAAGATTTCTTTTTTCGTCTAATGACAGTGTTGCAAAAGAGTTTTATGTCAAACAAGTTTGATTGGAATCCCTAAAAATTAACACAATTATGACATTTTTTTTTTGAGAATATCAAGAATTTTCTTATTATAGAAGCCAGTTTTTTCCCCTCAATAATGGTTTTGAAGGGTTTTCTATAAAATACTAGCTGGATAATAGACTGTGTCCAATGTCGCTGAGTTGTATTTTGTGGTAAGTGACTCTTACTGGGTTTCTCTCTCCACTGAGAGCGTCCCGGGTGATTGATGTAGCATGAGGAGACTGAACTCAGATCAGACACTCATCCACTCTTCTGCTCTGAGTGCGTACAGATCTGAGCTGAGATCAGTGACTGTGAAGGGCTCGACTGTAACACTCTCAGCAGTAGCAGGAACAGCGGCTGGGCTCGCTGCCCACCTGGCTGCCCTCCACATACTGTCCTCCCAGATCAACCAATCAGAGCTGGAGCTCAGCCAGCCCTGTGTGTGTGTGTGAGAGAGAGAGAGAGCAAAAACACCCACGTCTGAGCTGACTCTCCTGTTTTATGATGCTGTAATGTACAATATCCGGGTTTAGTTGAAAAACCTAATTTAATTACGCTGAAAAATACCCCACAGCAACCTTGTATCCTCTGTTGTCATAGGGACAAGGCCCCTGGGCAGCGGGAGTGTGACCAGTCCATCGACAGCATCAACAAGAGCATCAGGGACATTGAGCAGGTGTCCCTCGCCGCCGTAGGTCAGAGTCTGCCCCGCAGAGACGACATCTCCCTCGAGGTAAACGAATAAAATGCCTAATACCTACCGTCACTATATAGTAACATTGTGTTTCATTAATGTTGCTCTGGCACAATGTTATTTTCTATTATGTCTACAGCAGCTTGTATTGTGAAGCCAAGCATTATGAATCTGTGGAGTGAATAAAAATTAAATGAATTATCAGTGTATTTATTTACAATTAAATATGTTTCATTTTGTTTAAAAGTATAGTAAAATGTGTAAAATTAATAATGTTTACTTTTTATAAATAGATTTAAATGGAAAATTCAAATTGTATTTTTATAAATTTTTTATCCATTAAAAAAAACACTGAGTTAAAAATGCCACTAGAACGTTCTCACAATGGAGAAGCCAATGAAATTTTGGCTGAATTTTAAGACATTTCTGCCCCCCTTCTAAAATGTTTAAGTATTATTTTATTGTTATACCAAACTACATTTTTAAACATGAATTAAATAAACAATTTTAAATGTTCCTATACTTACATTTTTGATTTAATAAAATGAAACTAATTATTATTATTAAATATATCCACACCAGTGTTATTTTAGTGTTATTTATATACTTTTATAGTATTAATATTTTAAATAAGCCTTTTTTATATTTTCGATTTATTTTAAATTTTAGTAACTGATAAAAAATATATATAATCAGTTACTAAAATTTTAAATAAATCAAAAATAGAAAATATAGAAAATATAAAAATGACAAAAGTGCATATATATATATATATATATATATATATATATATATATATATATATATATATATATATATATATATATATATATATATATATATATATATATATATATATATATATATATATATATATGTATGTGTGTGTATATATGTGTATATATATATATGCACTTTTGTCATTTTATTAGCTTGCTTTTAATTATTTTTTATATATTTATTTAGATTTAGCATATATTATTATATTTCTATTCAGTTTTCTATTCAGTTTTAGTCATTTTAGTTCAACTATTTTATTTCAGTTCTAATTTTCATTTTTTGATTTTTTGATTTTTTTTTTTTTTTTTTTTTTTTTTTTTTTTTAATATAATATTTATATTTTATTTATTTCAGCTTTATTTCAATTAAAAAAATAGCTATTTTTAACAGTTTTAGCTTTATTTAGCAATAACAACCCTGTTTAGATTTGCACCAAATTGCCTTTTGGGATAAATAAATGTATATTTTAGTTTGCTGTTTGCTGTTGCAATCAAAGGTTGCTGGTGATATTGTTAGTATTATAATAAAGGGGGGGCAAATTTGTTCCATTTGTAATTTTAATATCACTATAGTTTTCATGACCATTTTTACCCTTTTTTTTTTTTTTTTTTTTTGTGTTACTGTACCTTTAAGAATTTAAAATGTTGATACATTACCTTTAAGAATACAATGCCCTCCAGAAGTTTGGAAACACCCCTGGCAAAGTGTGGTTTTGGACAATATCAGCATAAATCCTTATAATTTTTTTGGTGCAAATACATTAAAGTAACTTGACATTATCATTGAAGACCAGCAATAATAATTTTCATTTTGATTACATAATAATGGCAATATATGCATGTCAAAGTCAGACATGCCCCTTTGCCAGCTGTGATGCCTGGTTACTGGTTTAAACTTGGCCCAGGTTTGTAAAAGATTTTTGGGTCAGCTGTTGGTATAGTACTGTTTATATAATAAAATATGTTTTCGTAGTTTGTGTTATCCCTTATCAGTGCAAAATTATCACAAATTAAAAAGGCTTCATGCCAATATTGTCCAAAACCCCACTTTTCTAGGGCGTTTCCAAACTTTTGGAGGGCAGTGTATGTAAATAACATCTATTATGATTGGCTGTCTTCCATGTGGCAGTGTAGTTCACATTTGTGTTCATCACAGTAGAAGTTGTGGAAAACTGAATATGCATCACTATGTAAATGTGCTGGTCAGTAGTAACCTTAACAACTTTTGAGCAAAGAAGGTTTTGATTTCAAATCAGCAAATTGATATTTTCTATATTTTCCCCCCTTAAATGTTTTAGTGCTCGTATCATCAGTGTTTGTGCTAATGCTAATGTAACTCTGCCTCCATTAGGCTTTACAGGAGCAGCTGACCTCTGCTGTGCAGGAGATCGGCCACCTCATTGACCCCATCTCCACTGCAGCGCGAGGGGAAGCAGCTCAGCTCGGACACAAGGTAACAGAAACATGGATCTCAATAGTGGAACCAAAAATAATGTTACCACTGCAGCGAATCCACAGCTGTGTCGGAAAGCTATAGGCAGCTGACTTGTTGCCTCGCTGCCTTATCAGGCAATGACTTTGCAGGCAGTGTTTGCGCATGAAGTTACCTCACGAAACAGACTTCTGAGTAAGCTTGCTGCGATAGTCTGTGTTACATCACTTGCCCATGGCGGCACCGCCCCCTACTGTCGTTTTGATTTTTATAGTAATAAAAATAATTTAGTTCAGTTAGAGAACAGACACTACAATTAAAAACTGAACGCGTCTGCTCAGTTCATCATGAGCCGAACAAGAGTCGCAGCACATATCAGCAGCAGGAGTCAGATTTCACCTCACTTCACCCATTTCGCCTCACTTTCGACTGACAAGATGATGGCGGAAGATTTGGTTTCAAAGCAAAATGTAAAAGCACCTATTTAAGCGAGTTTGTCATTGTACTGTTTTGTTGTTGTGTTTTTCATTAAGAATAATAATGAACCCACCATTCAAGCAATTACCGAATCCCGAATTGGCGCTAATTAGAAAGCGAAAGTAAAATGCGCAAAGGCCGCACGGCCATTCATAATGGTGCGTGTCTACTGGCGCGGGGCGAGCAAAGTGAGTGTTTTCAGTTCATTCATATAGAATGAACTTGTGCTGGTGGAAAAAGTCGATCAAAATCGATCAGATCTCAGGAGACAGGAAGTGAAGCTAACATTGGATTAGAACCTGCCTTGATGCCTTCCTACCTTGGAATGCAGCATTTTTAAGCTTTCAGATGCAGCCCATGATTTTGCCCAAAGGCTTAATGTGATTTACACAAGTACGAAATGTTCCTGGATCAACAACCTTGTCTTCATACTTCCATATATTATGTCTTTTTTGTGTAAATCACATAGTACCACTTGAATCTCAAGAATAAACATTATGAATTGATCACAGTATGACAGCGTATCTATAAAACAATAAAAAAACTACAAAAAATAATGTGTGCTAAGCCTGGTTTAATTAAGTCCGGCTGTGTTTGTTTGGACCAATATTGATGCCTCCCGTCTAAAGTGTTTGTCGGCTTGTCAATCACACAAATAACTGAAAAATCAAGAAGTTGCATCAGTTTCCTCTATATATCACTCTTGCCTGAAATATATCCAGGAAACTGTATGTTTGCATGCCAGATATTCTTAACACGTCTTTTTTTTTCCCCAGGTGACTCAGTTAGCGAGCTACTTTGAGCCAGTGATTGTGGCGTCAGTGGGATTGGCGTCTAAACATGCTGACCACCAGCAGCAGATGAACATACTAGATCAAACCAAAACCCTGTTTGAATCTGCTCTACAGATGCTCTACGCTGCCAAAGAGGGCGGAGGAAACCCTAAGGTATGACACATGGAAATAACAATGCACGGGGGCTTCATGTTCATGTTCTGAAAACATCTGCAAACTTGGCACACAAAATCCAATGGCACATTCACATAGCTTGGTTGGAAAGAACAAAGTTTTTTTTTCGCAGGCGACCCACACCCATGATGCCATAGCCGAAGCTGCCCAGCTGATGAAGGAGGCAGTTGATGACATCATGGTGACCTTAAACGAGGCAGCCAGTGAGGGGGGAATGGTGGGCGGCATGGTGGAGTCCATCGCTGAGTCCATTGGACGGGTTAGTGATTCTTGAAAACTAGTGGAAAACGATAATTTTTTCCAAAAAAGTTAATTAAACAGTTTAATGATCATTATACAAAAATGTCTGAACATGATTGACCAAATAAGATATTTTAGCGGTATATATATAAAACTTTTTAATACCATTAATGTCTATAAAAATACATTTTATTTTTATTATTATTATTATTAAATATATATATGAAAAATAAGAAAGTAAAAGAAATAAAAAGGGACTGTCTAACACTGAAAAATACATATATTCAACATTCTTTATATTTTTGTGACAGAGAAAATTTATTTACTCTCTAATTTATGGAAGCTTGTTTCTTCCATATAATAAAAAAATTAAAAAAGGTAATTGGTACTTTTCTCACAGTTCTGCCTTTTTTAAGACTTTTTTTTCTTGCTATTGTGAGTTCTGAAGTCAGAATTGCATGATATAAAGTCGCAATATACTCAAATATATATTATGGTGTTGGTCCAACAGTCATTTTATTTTATGTATATATATATATATATATATATATATATATATATATATATATATATATATATATGTATATGTATATATATATATATATATATATATATATATGTGTATATGTATATATATATATATATATGTATATGTATATGTATATATGTATATGTATATGTATATATATATATATATATATATATATATATATATATATATATATATATATATATATATATATATATATATATATATATATATATATATATATATATATATATATATATATATATATTCTAGTACTTAGTACTTAGTATGCCCTCCATAATATATATATAATTAAAAAAATTAAGAGACCACTCCAAGTTCAGAAATCAATGTTAAGTGGTTTCTTAATTTTTTCCATAGCTGTATGTATGTATATATATACACACACAGTGCACAGCATAAATGAGTACACCCCCTCTGAACAAATACAAAAAATGTATTTTCTTTATGATCACTAATACAATTCATGGAAAGATGGCAAACCTAAAATGTATTAAACATATGACTAATAAAAACTGAGAAATATATGTAATTAATAGTCATAAAATAAGTAAATTAGCCAATTTTGTTTAAATTAAGGATTGCAGAAATTAGTACATCCTGGATTCAATTCAACAAATGTGTAATATTCTAGTACTTAGTATGCCCTCCATTATTTTGAATATACTGCTCCGACCCTTCTTGGCATGGAGTGTACAAGTTCATGACAAATTGTCACATCTGTCATGTTTAACTCCTGGATGATGAGCTTCTTAAATGCCCTGATCTTTAATGGGGAGTGTTGCTCAACTCGTCTCTACAGAATTCCCCACAGGCACTCAAGAGTGTTAAGATTGAGTGCAATACATGTCCACAGAAGTTTTTTCACCTTGGGAGAATGTATATCCTCATTATCATGTTAAAAAAATGCCCAACAATGCAGGGAATGAGGAAAGGGTAACATCTTCTGTTTCAAGTTTGTGTATTTCACTAGTTCACACTTACAAATAATCAGATAGTAAATAGTATGCATAGTAGTATGCATATTTGGTGTGCTGTCCGAAGAGAGGTCTCCGAGCTCGGTATTTTGGCCCAAACCCAAAGTACTCCTCCCATATTCTGGTTAGGAAAGTAACCAGGCAAGTGTGAGGAGACGGGGTGGTGGAGGGGATGCTGTAAAACTGTCGAGGAATAGGGGTGAGTTGACTGTGTTTATATATATGCTTTCACTCATGCTTATTGGGTAGATATATTGATTACTGATTGCTAACAGCTGGATGAAATGACGTGATGATTAGTCAGATTATTTGAACGTTGCTCCTCCCAAATTTTGTTAATAAAACATCATTAAATTACACAGTGGTGTGGGAATTCATGACAGCATTGATAAAGCACAACTCCCTCACACCTTCGGCACTCATATATCCCTATATAAGAGCTTTACTACCACTGAACTTTACTGTGGGAACCAGGCACTTCTCAATGTACTCCTCCTCTAGCAACACCAGAACATTTTGGATCCTGTTAGATCCAAAATGATTGATTTGGTCTCATGAGAGCAGAGTATTGATTCCCAGAATCTATATTTTGTAAATATGGGCTTTTGAAATGTCTAACTGACTTTATTGTGCTTTGGTTACAGTAGGTACAATAACAACATTGCATGTCATTTCTGCAGGCTGCATCTTACTCTGTGAGATAAACAGTCACTCTTTTCATAGCTTTTGCTGGCTCTGAGACACTCGCTTGGTATTTCTCCTGCTCTTTGTCTAGCAAAAAAAATCCCTCATCACTAAACGAAAGCTTAAAATGAAGACCTGATTATTTCAGGGGCCTTGTCACAAGTCCATTGTTTTTGAATTTCTGTGTTACTTTTACTATATTTTCACACTTAAAACAATGATTTGGTAATCCTCTTGTACCACTGTCCTCTTTTGTGCTAAGAAATAAGTCTCCTGACATTTCTCTCCGAAGTGGTTCCATTGTTGTCAGCATCAAGTCTGAGAATGATTCAGTGGGCTATATAACACTTAATTGTCAAGAAATTACTTCTCTTTAAATGTTTTGGTTCAGCATACTTACCTGTTGATCAAACATTGCCTTAAACTTACAGCAGAAAATTTTTATTTCATTTTATTTAGTAACTTTTAGGAGGGTGTACTCATCTTTGCTACACAACATTTTTATCACCTTGATAAGAAAATCTTATTTTCCTGAATAATTTTGACATGCTTCTTTGGTAATTGATTAAGCAGACTTGCTAATATATATATATATATTAACATTAAAAATATGCTTTATTAAAAATCTATATTTTTGGTTCTTTTATTAGAAATCTCTAGAATGCTTTCTCATCAAAGTCATCTTTAGCTGGCACTCTCATATGTAAATGTGTCACAGACACAACAGCTGTCTCTGTATCTCATCATTAGACTGAATTGGCACAACATCTCCATTTATCATCTCTGCATCTTTCATTATACTGTCATGACTCATGGTGGAAGACAATGGCAGTCAATTGAATATCTGCACTCTGATCATTTTCTGCGGGAATGATCGCAACTTCGTGCACATGAGCCACGTGAAGACTGTAATTTGTATTAGGACTCGTTCCAGCATTACATCACTGTTATCTGGGTCTCTCCATTTCTCAGATGGATGAAGGAACTCCGCCGGAGCCTGACGGCACTTTTGTAGATTACCAGACCACCATGGTGAAGTTTTCAAAAGCCATCGCCATTACTGCACAGGAAATGGTGAGGACGCTCTCTCAAAATGCTTCCACATCCTCTCACGTACCACCGTGCATATATCACGTGTTCTGTTATGTTACTCTAGATGACTAAGTCAGTGACCTGTCCGGAGGAACTGGGTGGACTGGCGTCTCAGGTGACGGTGGATTACAGCCAGCTGGCACAACAAGGCCGTCTGGCAGCTGCCACTGCCGAGCCAGAGGAGGTGAGGATCCGTCCAGTTAGTGCGTCTACCCCCACCGGACCTGTGATCTGAGAAATGCTCCTTTACACACACGATAATAGACACGCAGATGGCCCAAACTCTAGATTTAAAGGAACAGATCACCTAAAAATGAAACTGAATTAGCTCAGCTGAGAGCTGAAGAACACAAAAAGAGATGTTTAGATCAAAATGGATCTTTTCAAAATGGATAGCAGTCAAAATGGATCTTTTCCATACAATGAAAGCCCCATCAAACTTCATATTCATATGACTTGTGCACTATATTATTATTAATATTAGATAAAAATTAATAAAATAAATTTAAATCAAAACAATATATTATATAGTTGTATTTATACATATTTTTAGTGCTGTCAAAATGAACACGTTAATGCATGCAATAAATTTTTTCAGTTTAACGCATTAAAATATTTAACGCAATTAACGCAGCATCCGTTTTTTCCATCATCCTTTAGCTAGCGTTACATTATGTGATCACTCTCTTATTCATGCAAATGCTTTTTAACCATTCAAGCGCGGCAAGACGCAGTGCGGTACTGGAGCGCCGTTTGCCGGTGTTCTGACGAATAATGCTACCTATCAGATTGTGCTACCAACACTATATTTGCATTGTTTTAAGGGTAGGTTTAGGTAAGGACGTTAACAAACCCTCAAACCACATGAATATGATGCTGGTAGCATTTACCACTGTCGAGTTATGCTACCTACTAACACCAGCCGCATTGAGGTCTCGGACACACACAAAATTATGCCAAAATGCATTTTGTCATGTATCCTCGTAAGCATTAAATAAGTTTTAAAAAAATCTTACATGAACACAAAGAATTGTGAGAAAATAGGATGCAGATCCGCGTCATGTGCCCCAGCTCTTAAAGTGACAGCAGCCTAATTAAACCTGCTACAATCTGCCATTAATGTTAATCAAAGAACAAAAGAAAAAGAAAATCACTCACTGCTCTTAGCTGAATAACTTTTGTAGCTTTAATAAAAATGTATCTATATTTTAATCTAAATTATGCAGTAAAGACTGTGAAGTGTTTGATAACTGTTTTGATTCTGGATTAATTTGGAGATTAAATGTGAAATTATTACAATATAAAAATATATTAAAAACTTTAATGTTAGGTGCAATTAATCGTGATTAATTACAGAAAAATGTGCAATTTAATTACTTTATTTTTTAATCGATTGGCAGCACTAGTATTTTTATGACATGCAGAAAATTCAGAAAAAAAGTCATTTTAAAAATATATATGAAAAAAATTTATGAACCTTAAAATTACTCTCAATTTACATAAACAAACAAACAAACAAAAAACTCATTCAGACCATTTTATTGACACTTGTACACTATATTCCAAGTTTTCTAAAGCCATTTGATAAATTTGTGTGAGGAATAGATCAAAATCTTAGTCATTATTCACTCTTAAATCTCATCCACATTTGTGTATCATAACCACTTAAATATAATAAAAATAAACTCATTCCACACCATGTTAATTCGTGCAAACACATTCGCCTTGGTCATGCATATATAGCAAACCTTATACTTCCACTTTGTGTGCCGTTAAGCCTGTGAAAAAAGGTGCAAACACCAGCCAACTTATTTCACACCTTTGCTCTATCCACATTAAAAAAAAAAAAAAAAAAAAAGGAACCTGACACGTGGACAGGGTAGTCACCAGCTCTCTCTTCCCTAGTGTTTTTACATAAGTGGCCGCTGCCATTACCATAGCAACCACGCTCCCCCACAAGCCTTAAAAGCCCGTTGTGATATTCATAATGAAGAGCCGCCCACCCATGGATCTGTGTGTCAGGTAATGAACATACAGTGCTGTCGGGCCCCCTCAAAGGCCGTCACAATCACTTCTTAATTATTGGATAGAGCTTAGTTGAACAGAGGCAGTAGCTTTTAGAGCAGTCGCAGAGGATGAATACATTCAGATTTCGACCCAGATTCAATCTCACTTGAATGCCAACTGTTTCCTAAACTCGATATCATTGCTGTGTTTCCAGGTGGGATCTCAGATCAAGTCTCGGGTGCAGGAGTTGGGTCACGGCTGCATCTACCTGGTTCAGAAGGCTGGAGCCCTGCAGATGAGCCCGACGGACAGTTTCTCCAAGAGAGAGCTGATCGAATATGCCCGTGCCGTCACTGAAAAGGTAGGCTTGCTTGCTATTGTGGGAGGCCGTTACTTTTGTACTCTGTTTATGTTTTAATCACATTTTTATCAAGGAAAATCGCAACCGAATGTCTATAATTAACTCTATAATTAACTATTTTCCATTAATGAGTTCTCTCGTCTTTTATGAGAAAACGCTTTCCTGCCAAAGACGAGATTTTACGGCTTTCTGTGTTTTCAGTGTTATATGGTAGGGGGCGCTATTACATATCTTCTGAAAAAGTACTGAATCTCCTGATCAAAACACAGGCGAAGAAGATGCAGAAACAAGCAGTAGCATATGTGATCATATGCACATGTAAGCTAACACGATCATCAACATTAATCAGCATATAAATCAAAACTGCCTAACGTTCCTGAATGAAATGTTGACCCAGAATGAGCTATAGGACTGTGCAAGCTTTTGGGTGTTGATGAACTTGATTTAGTCCATCTATGTTTTGATCATCACTCTGAATCCGTTCTGGATGAACTCTTTGACAAAAAATTGGATTTTTCTCAGCTTTTTGCTCAAAATGATGTGTTTTTTATGAAACTTGCCCACATTCAAGTGTTGATTAAAAAAAAGGAATGCATGAAGCTACAATAAAATAAGGTTGTTGTTATTTTTTCTTGTTGTTTGTTTAGAAGCAGAGGGTCTGTTCTTTCTTTTGATATATTGCATGTTCAGATATTCATACAACAAAACAATGAGCCCAACGGACAAAATTTTTGTGAAAACGCAGGTGGTGGCGGGGAAAGAGTTAAAGGTTCATGGTGCTTGTATTTAAAGTCTGTTTCATTTTTTAAATAATGCTGATTTATTTTGTATGCTATGTTCAGTAAGGTTAAGAATTCTATAAACTTACAACACCCTTGCAAAGACATAGCTACAGTTTGTCCTTGCTTCCTTCCAATACACCCTAGCAATCAAATAGCAACACCCTGTTAACCACCCACAACACCCTAGCAACCACATAGCAACACACTAGCAACAACCAACAACACACCAGCGATAGCAAAGCAACATCCTTGTAGCCACTTACACCACACCAACACCGGCATAACAACATCCTTGCTACTATTCACAGCACCCTAGCAATCACATAGCAACTCCCTGTTAACCACCCATGACACCCTAGCAACCACACAGCGACACACTAGCAACCACCCATGACACCCTAGTAAAGGTACTGCAATGCTTTTGCTACCCTGCACAACACCATAGAAACCACATACATGGGCTACCACCCACAACACCCTAGCAATAGCATAGCAACATCCTAGCAACCACATAGCAAAACACTGGCTACCACCCACAACACCTTAATAATAGCATAGCAACACCCATGCAACCACCCACAACATCCTAGCAATTGCATTGCAATGCCTTTGCTACCCTGCAAAACACCCTAGCAATCACATAGCAACACCCTGTCAACCACCCACGACACCCTAGCAACCACATAGCAACACACTAGCAACAATCAACAACATCCTTGCACCCACTCACAACACACTAACACCGGCATAACAGTGTCCTTGCTACTATCCACAGCACCCTAGCAATCACATAGTAACTCCCTGTTAACCACCCATGACACCCAAACAACCACACAGCAACACACTGGCAACCACCCATGACACCCTAGTAATAGCACTGCAATGCTTTTGCTACCCTGCACAACACCCTAGCAACCACATAGCAACACAATGGCAACCACCCACAACACCGTAGCGACAGCAAAGCAACATCCATGCAAAACACACCGGCAACAGCATAACAACATCCTTGTTCCTCCCTGTCGACTACCCACTACACCCTAGCAAACCACATAGCAACACACTAGCAACCACCCACAATGCCATAGCAAATGGCATAGCAACACCATGGCAACCACTCATAACACACTAGAATGTTTGCATGAGCAATGAAATTAAATTAAACTATTTAAAAAAATTAATGTATTTTCAGGATTTCATCATATTGTATGGATTATAAATAGTTTTGCTGCTGACCGTCAGCCTTCACAAAACTGACATGAACCTGATGACAAAGCAAAAAAAAAAAATTCCAGGGTATTCTAGCATGCAGTGACATCAAACATTTCTGTCAATATTTAGAGTTTAATGTCAGTGGTAGACATAACATTGTCTAGATGGGCTTGAGAAAATACAAATAAAATTGTAGGTAGCATTGTGGTGACTGGTGAGAATGATTTACCAGTCACAATAATCTTCTCAAGCTCTAGGTAGGCACAATGAGAGTCGACTGCCCTTTTTCTGACTACACTTTTCGTTCTTTGTGTTCCAACTGTTTTTATACCATATTTTCGAATTAATGCAGGAAGCCCCCACTGTGTTTCTTGTGAGATTGTATATAGTAGATTACATTCATCACTGTGTCATATTGTCTTTGATTACATCTCAGTAGCTGGAGTTTGTTCTGCCCCTACTGTGGTGGTGCTGTGACCCCTCGCTGCTTTAAATGAGCTCTGCTTAAATGTGTCCGAGTCCCCCACTAGCTCAATTCAATTCAAACCTTTCTGTATTAAAAGTGAATAGGGATGGTTGCATTTGAATGCCTCCCTTATGGCTTTTCATCTACTTGTGAAGACAACTCCATCGTTCCCTACCTCTCTCTGTTGGTCTCGCTCTCTCTTTCTAAAGTGTTAGTAAATGGTAAATCTCTCAGCATTTGTGTTTTTACAGATCTAGGATCAGTTTGTATTTCTTTTATCGTAACTTGTAAGAACATTATATTATATTATATTATATTATATTATATTATATTATATTATATTATATTATATTATATTATATTATATTATATTATATTATATTATATTATATTATATTATATTATATTATTCAACAGTTCTTTCTGGTTCTCGAATCTGATTGGCTGACAGTCGTGCAATATACTAGTGATAACAGCACTCCTACCTTTTCATCGTTTGTATCACTCCGCTTGAAGCTCATGGTGGCCGAGCAAATCCACCATATTTTTTACAAATACTACACTTGTTGTACCACGAACTGTAGTTTTAAGAGTTTTAGGTGAGAATGTAGTTGTTCAGAATTGAAATGTATGACTCATATTTAATCATAGCGCCTATTTTACAATTTGTTAAGACGTTTTCTGAGATGCGAGCTCCAGGCCATTCAGTGCTCGTGTACCCGCAGAGAATATATAGTGGTTAAACATGAGATATAATTAATTTTAGGTATATAAAACAGGTCTTATTAATCTATTACTTGTTCATGAGCAAATAGAATTCGGCTGTTAAATTTAATAATGTAATATTTAGGCTATATTTAACTTACATCCTGTAGAGCCCTGCTTTTATACATTTGATTGATACATTGACTGGCTATTGTTGTTTATTTAAATATTTTTGTTCAATAAATATTATTTTATATAAATAATATGTTGTATTTGGTATTGAGAAAGGGTCCATTAGCGTGTAATATGGATTGAGTGAAAGTTACATTAATACGCCATTAGATGGCGACAATGAGTGTTGCGTACGAGTGAGTGAATCAGTCAGTCGCAGGAAACTTTTAAATTGAAAGGGAATTTTATAAACAAAGGACTTTGTTTTAGTGCTGTTATGGAAAATTCCCGTAACTGTAAAAAGTACAAATACAAAGATCAATTCCCTCAGCGGACATTCAGACATATTTTTATGATGGATATAATATCATGGACATCAACCTGAAGAATGAATGTTATATCAGACACAGGTAATGCTCGCTCAGGTGTTCTCTCTCTCTCTCAATAATACTGTACGAAATACAATGAGTTTCAATGGAGGGACTCAACGTTCCTTCGTTACTAGTTCTAAAGTGATGTTTTGGAATTAGTAACAGAGACTTGGTCAACTTGAGATTTGAATCTGTGGTGGAAAGAGGTAGTTCTGCACAAAAGAGGGTTTTAAAGACACTCTGTTGTTGTTCTTACTTATTTACACACTTGTGCCGTCGAACTGTTGTATAAAGGCAATATCACACTCGTAGCTGTGCTATATGGCTGTATATCAGCACGCTGCGGTTACCTACGGCCGAATCACAGCCGTGCTGATGTACAGCCACATTGCACGGCTACTCATATTATATTATATTATATTATATTATATTATATTATATTATATTATATTATATTATATTATATTATATTATATTAATGTATTTGTAATTAAACTTTTTGAAATTTTGTAATCATAATATATTAAACAACCTTCTAAATATATTATTATTTATAGTATAATATATATTTATAATTAAATGAATAAATAATATTATTATAATTTATTAATCAAAACATTCTATTAAAACTAAACTAAAATACTAAAATTAAAATACTTTTTTAAATATAAAAAAATTAATAAATTAAAATTAAATAAACGAAAAATCCATTTAATTATCATCACCCAAGAAAAGTCCTACAGGATTCGAAAGCTACCCAAACTCTGCCTATGGAGTTTATAATAAAGTGTGATTCACTCTGTCCTGCAGGTGTCCATGGTGTTGTCAGCCCTGCAGGCTGGTAATAAAGGAACTCAGGCCTGCATAACTGCAGCCAGTTCTGTCTCCGGCATCATCGCTGATCTGGACACCACCATCATGTTCGCCTCTGCCGGCACACTCAACGCAGAGAACGAAGAATCTTTCGCAGACCACAGGTGAGAACCAGGCACAGTTTCGGCATCGTATACATAAAATGTGAAAGGTTTGTTCTATTAAAGCTACCATAGAATAGAGCCCAAAAATGATCTGAAGCGTATTTATTTGTGCACTCTTCAGAGAGAACATACTGAAAACTGCTAAAGCCTTGGTTGAGGACACCAAGCTGCTTGTGTCTGGTGCTGCATCAAGCCAGGACAAACTAGCCCAGGCAGCCCAGTCCTCTGCCAAGACCATCACACAGCTCACTGACGTGGTCAAACTGGGCGCCGCGAGCATGGGCTCAGAGGACCCAGAGACACAGGTGTGTGTTTCGCTGTTGGTGCATCTTTCTAATCTGTCATAAGATTTTCAGTAGACGACACCAAATGCCAAAGTGTTCTAATTCTGTCTGCTCCTTTATTTTTATCCTGGACTATATTTGTCCTTTTTGGCACCCTGACTCAGTGTAATGAGAATATCATTAGTTCTCCTCTCAAGTGTCTCAACATTTGGGTGCAGATACTCTCTGACTCATTCCAACAGCCGATGGCACATCTCTGCCCAACATCTAAATTGTCCGTTGAGGATTAATAAATCATAATCTTTTGTATGTTATTATACAGGTTGTTCTGATAAAGACTCCCACTCTGACATCCCTGAAGGAGTGCAGTGTATTATGGGACTGGATAAAGCCGATGGCATATCATGACTAAAGGTGGTTGTGATAAAGTCTTCCCTCTATCTCTTTCAGGTGGTCCTGATAAACGCAGTCAGAGACGTCGCTAAAGCTTTGGCTGAGCTGATTAGTGCCACTAAATGTGCCGCGGGCAAAGCAGCGGACGATCCATCCATGTATCAGCTGAAGAGTGCCGCCAAGGTATGTTTGGTTGAAGATTTTGTATGTGTGTCTGTATGTTCCTGTTTGTAAGAAAGCCATTATGCAGCCTAGTGAGGGTCATATCTTATTCTGATGACTATCGCTCTGTGTGTATGTGTGTGTGTGCGCCTGTCTAACAGCTGGCCCTGTCTCTCATTTTCTTGGCCGAGTGCTGTCTTCGCTCGCTGTCATCTTGGTGTGTGGCCACAAATCAAAACCTATCTTACAGTGATCATAGTGTGTATCTCAGTGTGTATGTGAGTGACTCAGTGGCCACACTGCAGGGGACAAAACCATTCTGTGTGTGTGGATGGCATAAGGACTGCTTACTTCCCTTCCTCTCTTCCTTTTTCTGTCTCCTCTCCAAGGCCATTATTGCCATGTAGCAAAGCATAAATCATTAATTTTGAAAGTCTAATTAAAAGAAAATTGAAATGGTGCTTGCTTCTGCAGTTATGCTGTGGATCAGTGCACACAGTTTATCGTATAAAGGCTTGTATAAACAGAAATGAATGCGTCCCCCACATGTTTTCAAGAATTCTCTAATCCTTTAATCATTCACCTGGCGCTGGTAAACCTCTGGGATTAACTTTCACATACATGCAACATGATATGTTTTGTTTAGCATACTTAAGTGATCTTCGCAGAAAGTTTTTTTACATTCCTCCAGCATATGGCGACTTCAGATCCTCTGGGATTTCGCTTCAGACATTCATCGCGCTTGTTTCTTCAGTGTGTTTTTAAAGTTGTGGTGGCGTCCCTCAGGGCTTTGTCTTAGGACCCCTTTTGTTTTCTTGGGTTTCCTCTTTTATTCCTTTTATATTTAAAACTTTCCCTAAAACAAGATTTAGAATCCATTACAGGCTTCAGCTGTGGTCCGTTAAAAGGTCTAGTTTGATCATTTTCTGATGTTTTGATGATTTAGATTTCAATGTTTTACCTTACAAAGATCAGAACCAGGTATTTCACTGAGCTATTTGATACAGCTGTTCCTGTCATAACATTGTGTCTGACCTTATTTCAGTGTGTCAGGTGAAAAACTGGTCACAAAGCTGTTGACGTTCTCTAGTTGAGCTCACTTGAGATGTCATACATAAAGCATAAAAATAGGTTCTTAGCCAGTCAGAGACTTTGACCTCCCTATGTTTTCTGATGTTACAGGTGATGGTGACGAACGTGACCTCTCTGCTGAAAACTGTGAAAGCTGTGGAAGATGAGGCCACTCGCGGGACGAGGGCTCTGGAAGCCACTATTGAATGCATTAAACAGGAACTCACTGTACGGAACATTCTTTGTGTGAATATTGAACTCTTACTGGAGTCATTCCAAGAGAGACTGAGCATTCCACTTTTAAAATATGGCAGCGGCTATTAGGGCTGGGTACCGAACTCGATACTTTTTAGGTACCGATCGAACTGCCTCGATACTATCGAGTATCGAAAAGTGTCTTGTCATTCGGTACCAAATTTCGGTACCTCAGAATGGAGCCGAGTAACTTAGAGGGGCGGAGAAATGCTTTCGCTGTCTCGTTGAGGAGCAAGTAACGTTGCGCTACATTATTGTTTATATCTAAATATATAAAACTATACGCGCAAGAGAGACCCTATGTGCGAGAGGGCAAGTGAATCAACGGTTTCGTTTTCAGTTTATCTCCGAATGGACGGGTGAGAAACGGCTGTTTATGTGAGCAGCCGGTTCACGAACAGATAATACTGTTAACAGAAAACAAAAGTGTAGCACTGCCTGCAGAAACAGCGGAACGCTGTTTAATAAAGACACAGAACTCTTATTTCAACGAACTTGCGTCACTCTTACTTCCGCTTTGATCTTGTTAATAATAATTAATTTTTTGAAGAAGAACAATTGCTGAGTGATTTAAAAAGAGCCTCACATACTGAATTTTTGCATTGAAAACTAAACTTTATTAAAACTATTTGCACTGATTTATTGTGTTGGGTAAATTTTGTTAATTTGTGCTTTTTTTATTCCCCGCAGTGGCTCAGGAGATGAGTCTTTGAGTCTGAAAAAGTCAACAAAATTAAAATATAAAACCAAATATTTTTTTTTTGAGGTTATGTAATCTTGTTTAAACAGATTTTATAAAATTGGTATCGAAAAAGGTATCGTTTAGGTATCGGTATCGAAGTCAAGGTATCGGTATCGTCTCGGTATCGAAAATTTTTGAACGATACCCAGCCCTAGCGGCTATTTGCACTAAGTGACAATAGCTGTAGATGCTATTTACACTAGGTGAAAATAGAGATAGATTCTGTTTACACCATGTAAAAGTATCAGTTTTTCTACTATTATACTTTTATTATACTATTTTTTTACACTAAATCAAAATATCATATTCTCTTAGCGATATATGCTATTTACACTAAGTGCAAATAGCTGTAGATGTTATTTACACTAAGTGAAAATAGCAATATATTCTATTTACACTAAGTGACAATAGCAGCATTTTCTTAGCGATAAGCTATTTACACTAAGTGCAAATAGCGATATTCTATTTACAGCATGTAAAAGTATCAGTTCTTTGCAATAAGAGAAAAGATGCTATCTATACTTTATATTGGCAGATACTATTTGCACCTCAGTATTATTGTACATTAACAGGATGCAATAATATCATAAAGTGTAAATTTATTAAAATTATTAAATGGATGCTGCCTTATTGGGGGAATAAAAACCCTACACCTTCCTCTAATCCTACCCAATAAACACTTTTAATATTATTAAACACTCGCTCACAGTTTATTTCCACTTTTAGAACATTATTATCATATTTATTGAAAGTAAATGCGAGCTTGGCAAAAGGCAGATTCTAATCTGCGTCAATCACGTTAAAAGCCAGGTCTGCAAGCCTTAAAGGATTAGTTCACTTTCAAATTAAAATTTCCTGATAATTTACTCACCCCCATGTCAAGATGTTCATGTCTTTCTTTCTTCAGTCAAAAAGAAATTAAGGTTTTTGATGAAAACATTCCAGTATTTTTCTCCATATAGTGGACTTCAATGGCCTCCAAACGGTTGAAGCCATTTCAGTGCAGCTTTAAAGTGTTTTACATGATCCCAGACGAGAAATAAGGGTCTTATGTAGAGAAACGATCGGCCATTTTCTTAAAAATCATTTTCTTTTAACAATAAATGCTCATCTTGAGCTAGCTTTATTCTTCTTCTCTATTAGAATTCCAGCAGTGTAGACACTGCTAAGTGTATTACTGCCCTCCACAGGTCAAAGTTTGAACTAATTGTTATATACTTGCACTAGCATATTGTATGTGACAATAAGTTCAAACTTTGACCTGTGGAGGGCAGTAATACACTTAGCAGTGTCTACACTGCCAGAATTCAAATAGAGAAGAAGAGAGCTAGTTCAAGATGAGCATTTATGGTTAAAACGTATAAAATTTAAATTTTTATTTTTAGATAATGAGCGATGGTTTCTCTAGAAAAAAACCCTTATTTCTCATCTGGGATTGCTGTAAATTGTAATTTTGTCCTTCAACCGTTTGGAGGCCATTGAAGTCCACTATAAGGAGAATAATCCTGGAATGTTTTCATCAAAAACCTTAATTTCTTTTCGACTGAAGAAAGAAAGACACGAACATCTTGGATGACATGGGGGTGAGTAAATTATCAGGAAAATTTTATTTGGAAGTGAACTAATCCTTTAATCGTTACTGCTGCGCCACTGAAGACATTGAGTTTTGTGCGTATTTTTAAAAACTTAAGTGGCCCAACCAGATATTGGTGGGCGGAGCTAGTGTAAATAGCATTTGCCAACAAGAAACGCTATTTGCACTTAGTGTAAATAGACACTCAAAAAGGAAAATTCTGTCATTTTGCCATTCAAAACCTGCATTAATGACTTTATTCTGTCGACACAAAAGAAGTAATTTTGAACAAACAACAATTGACGCCATTGAATTTATATTTACAAAACAAAACACTGAGATGTTTTTTCAAAATATCTCGTTTTGTGTTCCACCCCAAAAAAGAGAGTCATTCAGGTTTGGAACAACACAAGGATGAGTAAATCCATTTTTGTGTGAACATCTTTTAAGCACTTGAGACTAGTTAATATATTGGAAATGTCGGTTATGTCATGTTCATTTTGATTCTAATTAAGATATGCTAATACAATCAACTTGAATTACAATCTGGCTGTAAATTAGTACCAATTAGGTCCAGCTTAATTAGTTTTAGCTCAGACAGAGGTAAAAACCCATCCATCTGTGATATGAACTGGTAATACAGAGTAATATACCATGTGAGCATTTGCCTGTTCTCCACCTGCTCCTCGTTCTCCTTCTCCCATGGGCGTCCCTACTCCACTTATCAGACACTGATTGAGATAGCGATACAGGAAAGCAATTTTATCTTCTGGTTTAGTCATCTTTTTATCAAATGACCATCAGGGCTGTATTAGTGCACAGAAAACCGGCCCTGATTCTAAAAATGTAAGATTCAATAAAGAGAAATAGATATGTTTGAAATATTTCTTCCTTTGCCCGACTATTGCATCATCTGTTTTCAAGGTTTTCCAGTCCAAGGACGTTCCGGAGAAATCCACCACCCCAGAAGAGTTCATCCGCATGACCAAGGGCATCACCGTAGCGACGGCCAAAGCAGTGGCAGCAGGCAACTCTGCTCAGCAGGAGGACGTGATATCCACTGCCAACCTGAGCCGCAAAGCCATCTCCGACATGTTGACCACCTGCAAGGTGTTTATCCACCATCGCACACACATATGCCCACTCACACAAACACAATCTCACTGCATGCTGATCAGCTGTATGTTGGTAATCCATAAACGATTGAATTCCAACAAAATATGTTTATATACACACACATTGTTTTGCTCCATGTACAATCAATGCTCTATTTCTCAATGTCATTAAGCACTAACCTACTTTTGACTCCTAAATTGCGCCCTCTAGTGTTGTCATGATGTTTTGCATTTTCTTCAGTCCACAAAGTCAGATAAAACTACAGATTAGCTCCAAAATTCTGCAGATTCCATAAATTTGTATTGGTGTCTTGCAGCAAGCCGCGTACCACCCAGAAGTGGGCGAGGATGTGAGGAATAAAGCTCTGCTCTACGGCATCGAGTGTACCACCGGATACATCGACTTGCTCGAACACGTCCTGCTCGTGAGTGGCCGCGCCGACAGTTTTTACAGGATGTGTTTGTGCATGTGTTCTGTGATTAACCTTGTCTGTTTACTCCACACAGGTCCTGCAGAAACCCACGGCCGAACAGAAACAGCATTTGGTCACACTGTCCAAGAAAGTGGCGGGCTCCGTCACGGAGCTCATCCAGACTGCTGAAGCCATGAAAGGTGAGCACACTCTAACAGATATGGAAACAAACAATTGAAGGCCTTGCAATTAAACAAACTAACAGGCAATTTCGGCTATTATAATGAAGGAAATCAAATATATAAAATTTTTTGAATGACGGGTTTTCGTGTTCCGCTGAGCTTTCCGTGAGCACAAATCTCATGGTAATGGCATATGCACTTGAGAGGTACACTGCAGGTCAATTGAGCTGAATTTGTGCATTGGGCTGATGGTGCTCTTTTCTATAACACTGCTTTGTTGTTTTTTCCTTTTCTGCCACAGATGGAGGTGAGTATGATATACACAGTGTTGTTTTTCTCCAGTTTCAGGCCACACACATACAGACTTGAGTAACTGACCGGCATGGGCACACACACACACACACTTACAATGAGTTATAGTGTGAGAGAAAAGAGAAGAAGGGATAGAATTGAATTCCCTCAGGTTTAACATAATCCTCAAACACATTCTTGCCATCTGTTTTCACAAGCTGTTTGAACAAAGCAGACGTCTTTTAGTGCCTCTTAAATGATGGTAAAGGAGAGAATGTATTGCAAAGCATATTTGCTCCATAAATGGCTATTAACATAAAGATGTGCACGTTCATCTAGACAATTAATGACTGTGATTGTAATAACCTGTCAGTCAGCACTAAGAACAGTGTTTACCTTGAGTAATTAAGGGTATCATACAGTAAAAAAAAACTGCTGCCCTTACCAAAACTTTCCATGGTGACCATCTTTTTTAGCATAATATATAAAATGAAATAAAAAGAAAAAAATATATATTTGGCAAGAAAATGATAAATGGTCTGGGATTTCGCTTCAAACATTCGTTGCGCTTGTTTCTTCAGTGTGTTTTTAAAGTTGTGGTGGCGTCCCTCAGGGCTTTGTCTTGGGCCCCATTTTGTTTTCTTGGGTTTCCTCTTTTGTTCCTTTTGTATTTAAAAATTTGTCTAAAGCAAGACTTAGAATCCATTACAGGCTTCAGCTGTGGTCCATTAAAAGATCCAGTATGATCACCTGACCATTTTCTGATGTTTTTCTGATTTTTTTAATGATCTATTTTTCTACCTTTTTATGACAATTAAAGGGTTAGTTCTCCCAAAAATGAAAATGTCATTAATTACTTGCCCTCATGTCGTTCCACACCCGTAAGACCTTTGTTTATCTTCAGAACACAAATTAAGATATTTTTGATGAAATCCGATGGTTCAGTGAGGCCTCTGTTCCCAGCAAGATAATTAAAGGAACACTCCACTTCTTTTGAAAATAGGCTCATTTTCCTACTCCCCTAGAGTTAAACAGTTGAGTTTTACCGTTTTCGAATCCATTCAGCCGATCTCCGGGTCTGGCGGTACCACTTTTAGCATAGCTTAGCATAGTTCATTGAATCTGATTAGACCGTTAGCATCGTGCTTAAAAATGACCAAAGAGTTTTGATATTTTTCCTATTTAAAACTTGACTCTTCTGTAGTTAAATCGTGTACTAAGACCGACGGAAAATGAAAAGTTGTGATTTTCTAGGCTGATATGGCTAGGAACTATACTCTCACTCAGGCGTAATAATCAAGGAACTTTGCTGCCGTATCATGGCTGCAGCAGTGCAATGATATTACGCAGCGCCCGTGAGCCCCTGCTTACACAGGGAACGTGCCTTGCAACCATGGAGACGTTTGTGAGAGACGCTGCGTAATATCATTGCACTGCTGCAGCCATGATACGGCAGCAAAGTTCCTTGATTATTACACCAGTATGAGAGTATAGTTCCTAGCCATATCAGCCTAGAAAATCACAACTTTTCATTTTCTGTCGGTCTTAGTACACGATTTAACTACAGAAGAGTCAAGTTTTAAATAGGAAAAATATCAAAACTCTTTGGTCATTTTTAAGCACGATGCTAACGGTCTAATCAGATTCAATGAACTATGCTAAGCTATGCTAAAAGTGGTACCGCCAGAACCGGAGATCGGCTGAATGGATTCGAAAACGGTAAAACTCAACTGTTTAACTCTAGGGGAGTTGGACAATGAGCCTATTTTCAAAAAAAGTGGAGTGTTCCTTTAACACTTTCAATGTCCAGAAAGTTACTAAAGACATATTTAAAACAGTTCATGTGACTACAGTAGTTCAACCTTAATGTTATAAAGTGATGAGAATACTTTTTGTGCACCAAAAAACAAAATAACGACTTTATTGAATAATATCTAGTGATGGGTGATTTCAAAACACTGCTTCATGAAGCTTTACGAATCTTTTGTTTCGAATCAGTGGTTCGGAGCGTGTATCAAACTCATGTTATTTCAGTAAACGAGGCTTCGTTACGTCATAAGTGTTTCGAAATGTCAATGGTTCACCACTGGGGGGCGTGACTTTGGCAGTTTGATTCACACTCTGAACCACTGATTCGAAACAAAAGATTCGTAAAGCTTCATGAAGCAGTGTTTTGAAATCGCCCATCACTAGATATTGTTGAATAAAGTCGTTATTTAGGTTTTTTTTGGCGCACAGAAAGTATTCTTGTCGCTTCGTAACATTAAGGTTGAACCACTTTAGCCACATGACCTGTTTTAAATTTGTCTTTAGTAGCTTTCTGGGCATCTGAAAGTGTTAATTATCTTGCTGTCAATGCAGGCCTCACTGAGCCATCGGATTTTATCAAAAATATCTTAATTTGTGTTCTGAAGATGAACAAAGGTCTTACAGGTGTGGAACGACATGAGGGTGAGTGATAAATGACAAATTATTCATTTTTGGGTGAACTAACACTTTAAGTACATTTTCCTCCATAATTGTCCTGATGTTTTTCTTTTTTTTTTTTTTTTATTCTTTTTTTATTCCCATGTGGTGATTCTCATTAGATTATACAACTATAGTCTACTACTAAACATGGGTGGATTTAATTTCATTTATATTATTATTTTTTGTTATTGAGACTTGGACACTGTACATTTTGGGGCTTTAATAAAAGTAGGATTAATTTTTTTTTTTATCAAAATATAATTTTAGTTACTTTCTTTTGATTTTGAAGTGAAATATGTGCCAGCCAGGCATATTCGTCGATGGTTTCTGAGACATAACTACTGAAACAACTACTGTAGTAACGATGGAAAGTTCTCATGGTGATTTTTGTAAGGGTCTTGTGGTGGCATGTGAATTTTCCATACAGGAGGTTATTTGTTCAAATCCCCATTGCATGATTTTATTTATTTTTTAAATCATGTGTTCACTCTTTCCATGCATGTGTATTATGCATATGGTAAGTGAATTGAAAACGAAGGTCATGCTGACTTTGTTTATACATCCTCTCAGGTTCAGAGTGGGTGGACCCAGAAGACCCCACGGTGATAGCGGAGACGGAGCTCCTTGGTGCTGCTGCGTCCATCGAGGCCGCGGCCAAGAAACTGGAGCAGCTGAAGCCCAGAGCCAAACCAAAGGTATCCTTCCATCCATCTTCTGAATCCAAACACACATACACTGCCGTGATCAGCTTGCCAAAACAACTGTGTCAGATCACTTCCACCGAAGGCTACGGGAATGTTTCATTCTTATTTTGTATTCAGGGGATGTGATGGTTTTTTTTTTGTAATTTTAGGACCTCAAGACTTCAGGATGTGGTGTTTTATATCTGTGTAGCTCTTTGTTTGGGTTTTTTGTGGTTATATTTGTCTTGTACATTAACAGTTTGGTATTTTGAAGTCTAGTGAGCGCTGAACTTAGTGATCGTCTGAATGGCTTTTGGTTTGTTTGGTTTTCTGTGATTCATCTTGTATCTCAATTATTCAGTATTTTGAAGTTTCGTTTTAGAGCGTGCTGAACTTTTAGTCAGTCAGTCTGAAACTCATCTCCAAGTTCAGCACTTTGGAGAAACGATTTTCCCCGAAGCTCTTTTATTGTTCCATCCATCTGTATTATAGTTCAGCTGTCAGTGATGCTTTTCACCTAAAATAAAAACATTCATCCACATTTTGCCTTTCAGAGCTGAAATCCTTGGGTGTGTCAGTGAGTCTGTAGCAAAATCAGAAAGCAAACTCAACGTTTACTGCCACAGACCAAAAACTGTCTGTCTATCATTCTATCTGTCTGTTGTTAATCTGTCTATTGGTCTGTCTAACTGTGGTTAGTTCTGTCTGTCTGTCTTGTGTATTTGTCTTTCTATCTATATGCCTGTCTCTCTCCACTGATTTGTCTATCTGTTTATTATCATTTTCTATCTGTCTCTGTCAGTCTATCTTTATACGGTATTTCTATACGGTATGTGGTCTGTGTACTATATCTATCTATCTATCTATCTATCTATCTATCTATCTATCTATCTATCTATCTATCTATCTATCTATCTGTCTATCTGTCTGTCTGTCTGTCTGTCTGTCTGTCTGTCTGTCTGTCTGTCTGTCTGTCTGTCTGTGTACTATATCTATCTATCTATCTGTCTGTCTGACAGACTATCCATCCATCTATCTATCTATCTGTCTATATATCTATCTATTTGTCTGTCTGTCTGTGTACTATATCTATCTGTCTGTCTGTCTGTCTGTCTGACAGACTATTTATATATCTATCTATTAGTCTGTCTGTCTGTCTGTCTGTCTGTCTGTCTGTCTATCTATCAGTCTGTCTGTCTGTCTGTGTACTATATCTATCTATCTATCTATCTATTTGTCTGTCTGTCTATCTATCTATCTATCTATCTATCTATCTATCTATCTATCTATCTATCTATCTATCTATTTGTCTGTCTGTGTACTATATCTATCTATCTGTCTGTCTGTCTGACAGACTATCTATATATCTATCTATTAGTCTGTCTGTCTGTCTATCTATCAGTCTGTCTGTCTGTCTGTGTACTATATCTATCTATCTGTCTATCTATCTATCTATTTGTTTGTCTGTCTATCTATCTATCTATCTATCTATCTATCTATTTGTCTGTCTGTCTGTCTGACAGACTATCTATCTGTCTGTCTGTCTGTCTGTGTACTATATCTATCTATCTGTCTGTCTGTCTGTCTGTCTGTGTCTGTCTGTCTGTGTCTGTCTGTCTGTGTACTATATCTATCTATCTGTCTATCTATCTACCTATCTGTCTGTCTGTCTGTCTGTCTGTCTGTCTGTCTGTCTGTCTGTCTGTCTGTCTGTCTGTCTGTGTACTATATCTATCTATTTGTTTGTCTGTCTGTCTGTCTGTCTGTCTCTATCTATCTATCTATCTATCTATCTATCTATCTATCTATCTATCTGTCTGTCTGTCTGTCTGTCTGTCTGTCTGTCTGTCTGTGTACTATATCTATCTATCTGTCTATCAAATTCAAATTCAAAATTGCTTTATTGGCATGACTGTAAATAATACAATATTGCCAAAGCATACATATAACAATAATAAAAACATCTGTATAATAGAAGAAAATATAAAATATTATAATGCTATCAAATATTACAACATAACTTAAACTTAAATTAACAGTGTAACACAATAGAACATGTCTGAACATTTGTTACCACAGTGGTTAAACAAATATACACACACATGTACGGAGGGTCACTGTGGTGGACGGTAGGGAATCACACTGAGGTCAGACACACACATTACACACATTCACCTGCTGTCTCTCAGGCTGTGGCACATCCACACGTATGTCTATCTATCTGTCTATCTATCTGTCTGTCTGTCTATCTATCTATCTGTCTGTCTGTCTGTCTGTCTGTGTACTATATCTATCTATCTATCTATCTGTCTGTCTGTCTGTCTGTCTGTCTGTGTACTATATCTATCTATCTATTTGTTTGTCTGTCTGTCTATCTATCTATCTATCTATCTATCTATCTGTCTATCTATCTGTCTATCTGTCTATCTATCTGTCTATCTATCTATCTATCTATTTGTCTGTCTATATGTCTGTCTGTCTGTGTACTATATCTATCTATCTATCTATCTCTATCTATCTATCTGTCCATCTATCTATCTATTTGTCTGTCTGTCTCTGTCTGTGTACTGTCTATCTATTTATCTATCTATCTATCTATCTATCTATCTATCTATCTATCTGTCTGTCTGTCTGTCTGTCTGTCTGTCTGTCTGTCTGTGTACTATATCTATCTATCTATCTATCTGTCTGTCTGTCTGTCTGTCTGTGTACTATATCTATCTATCTGTCTGTCTGTCTGTCTGTCTGTCTGTGTACTATATCTGTCTGTCTATCTATCTATCTGTCTATCTATCTGTCTGTCTGTCTGTCTGACAGACTATCTATCTATCTATCTATCTATCTGTCTGTGTACTTTATCTATCTATCTATATCTATCTATCTATCTGTCTATCTATCATCTGTCTATCCTTCTGTCTATCTGTCTGTCTTTCTGTCTATCCTTCTGTCTATCTATCTACATATCATTCAGTCTGTCTCTTTAGTGATATGTCTATCTAGCTGTCATATCTACATTCTGTCTGTCATTCTGTCAGTCTGTCTGTCTCTCGTTCTCTCTTTCGATTTGTCTGTCTTACTGTGTTGTGTTAATCAGAACAGGTATATATGGAAGGAAGAATTAACAGGAGTCTCTGTAATGTTGTCACCTTCAGTCCATTCAGACATTCATTGTGTATTTTTCATTACGTTACCCTTTAAATACTTTGATAAACCCCATTTCACATTTTGTCTCACATTTCTACCTCACATTAGAAGCTCTGCATCACACCCCAAGACTCATTCTGAACTGGTTTTGGTCACATGAACATGCTTGTTCACTGTTACATGTTTTTTTTTTTTTTTTTTTTTAAGTTTTATAGTCAGGTTGAAATTCAATACGTTAGGATACAGTGTCACTGGTGTTTATAATCACCCCTGGAGCGTTTTTCACTATTTCCCCTGATCTTTCTTCATTCCTCACTTCCCTCTTTAGCCCTCCCCCTTCTATACATCCTTGTCTTTTCCCTGCTATCCCGGCATGCCCTGCTCTCTTGTTTTCTTCTATCCTCTCCTCTCTTTCCCCATGTTCTGGAGGTGAGGTAGACCTGGAAGCCTTTCTGCAGGGCTCTGTTTGATATGTTTGATATATTAGGTTGTTATTCTGTCCAACTATATATCAAACATATTCCTACAGTGTCCTGCTCTGTCTCCAGACTTGTGTGTGTTCTGTTTATGACTTGTTCATGAACGTGTGTGTGTGTGTGTGTGTGTGTTTTTGTGGCTGACAGATCGATTTTCGATGGTGGCACACAAGGGTTTGTCTTAGGTCCGTTAGAATTGTGCAGTTTCTTTTGACGCTGTTGATTCTGAACATAGTGAACCTAAGAAGTGTCATCTCTGGGCCACAAGGTGTCACCCTCAGATCACTTTGTCTACTGTACATCTCATCTTCTCCCTTTCATTGCCTTGGCTGTGTTTGGAATAGCATACTGCCATACTACCCATACTATTAATGCAGTATGTAGTATACTGTGTGCAGTATGCAAAGAATGACCAAATTTTCATAAATGGTTCAGTATATAACAAGAGCGCACTGAATGGGTACTATATCCAACATTGCATTTAATGTAACCAGTCATTTACAATTTAATAAATGTACTATAAGTACGTTTTTCAACATCTCTAATCACTATGTAATCAGACTTTAAACTTTTAACTGTATTTTCACATACTGTGGCATACTTCTGTTTGAAACATTTATCACTGTACAGTATGCATTAGGCTAGTATTCTATTAAGAACATGGTGAAATAAAGGGTATGTTCCAAATAGAATATTACCATAATACTTGTGCTGTTTTTGCAGTATTCATTCTGCTGAAGTAAGGGTTTGGTGAGAGGCTTCTTGCCCATCTATTAGCATAGCTAATGCGTTTCTTCTTTATTAAAATTTAACTTTATTATAATGGTTTCATGACTAGCTATGTCAACCAGCAGTGAGCTAAGAGTGTTCATTACAGTTATTAAAATTGACAATCCACAGTTTATTACATCTCTTCCTTTCTTATTTTTGCAGCAAGCCGATGAGTCTCTGGACTTTGAGGAGCAGATCCTGGAAGCAGCGAAATCTATTGCTGCAGCAACCAGTGCTCTGGTCAAATCTGCTTCGGCCGCTCAGAGAGAGCTTGTAGCACAGGGCAAGGTACTAAAATCAAGAGTTATCACTTTTTTTTCTTTTTTCAGTATTGTTATTGTTAATAAAAACTATAAATAAAATGTTTTTGTTAATTCAAATAATGAGCAAAGTTACAAAGCACAAAGTCACTCCAAATGGAGTTATTCTAAATGAACTCTGAACTCCCTGAAACGCCTCGATCGTAGTCTTGAGTTTCCTTCCGGGAACAAAAACGTCACAAAATTCCTCATTTAAATCATTATTTCCCAATGCATATGTAAAAGAAAAGGGCGTGGCCTGGTTGAGGTGCATTCGTAGCTTAGATATGGTAATGGGAGTGACATTTCTGAAATGCGTGAAGTGGTTGACCAATCACAACACACTGGTCCAGCCAACCAATCAGAACACATTTGTGCTTTTCAGAAGGAGGGGCTTCATACACAGCAAAATCCTCAGAGTTAAATTTAAAGAGATAATATGCTGTTTGTGGAGTTGTTTAATCAGATCTTGAGAGATTTAATGTCTTTTATCTTCAGTTGAGTTCATCTAAGATTGTGGCTGAAGTCAGTTGTAGTTCTTGTGTTTCTCCTCAGTGATTCTGCTTGTTAACAGCAGGTGTTCATCACTAATGTTCAATCATAATGTAATTAATCACTTAATTATCTCATTAACTTTAACTCTGCTTAAGTGTTACTTTAACACCAAGTAGAGAGGGTAATCTGAGAGGGTAACCAAATGTAATCTGATCAGAGTTGATTTAACTCTTGGGATTTTGCTGTGTAGTTTCGTTCAACTAAACAGAGCATTACTAGGGGCTTTCGCACTTTTCATAGTTTCTAGAACTATTGGCTGAAGTACCCGGATTTTGTTGTGTTCACACCGCAGAAACTAGAAACTCCTTTTGGGGGAACTACATTAGCTCCTACTTTTTTAAAAGCTGTGTACACGCACAGTTTCTCGACTATATATTTACTCCACAAACTAACTCTGTGAACATGGAAAACAATGATAGATGGACCTCTAGAGTTAAAGAATTAGTCCACTTTTAAATAAACTTTTCCTGATAATTTACTCACCCTCATGTCATCCAAGATGTCAATGTCTTTCTTTCTTCAATGGAAAAGAAATTAAAGTTTTTGATAAAACATTCCAGGATTATTCTCCTTATAGTGGACTTCAATGGGCACCAAACAGTTGAAGGTCAAAATGAGTTTCACTGCAGCTACAAAAATTGTTCTACACGATCCCAGATGAGCAATAAGGGTCTTATCTAGTGAAACCATCACTCATTTTCTGAAAAAAATGGAAAATTATATAAGTTTTAACCAGAAATGCTCATCTTGAACTAGCTCTCTTCTTCTTCTCCTCTATTAGAATTCCAGCAGTGTAGAAACTGCTAAGTGTATTGCTGCCCTCCACAGGTCAAAGTTTGAGCTAATTGTTATATACTATTGAACAAGCATATTGCATATAAAAATTAGCTCAAACTTTGACCTGTGGAGGGCAGTAATACACTTAGCAGTGTCTACACTGCTGGAATTCAAATAGAGAAGAAGAAGAAGAAGAGAGCTAGTTCAAGATGAGCATTTATGGTTAAAACTTATATAATTTTCCATTTTTTCTGGGATCGTGTAGAACAATTTGAAGCTGCAGTGAAACTAATTTTGACCTTCAACTGTTTTGTGCCCATTGAAGTCTACTATATGGAGAAAAAAACCTGGAATGTTTTCATCAAAAACTTGAATTTCTTTTCGACTGTAGACATGGAAGACATGGACATTTTGGATGACATGGGGGAGAGTAAATTTTCAAGAAAATTTTATTTAAAAGTGGACTAATCCTTTAAGGAGAAAATCCAACACAACTTTGAGGGGACCACACAAAACATGATTATGTATTTCTGCTCAGCTAGCGACATTGGACATCAACCACATGGCAAACGCTAGTACTTTTTCATATACTGTGTTCTTTCTTTGTATAACAATTATATCTAATAATATAGATATTAGACAGGCTGTTAGACAGTTGTAAACTAATGAAGACTGAGAACGTGAGTGCTGTGTGCTGCTAAGGCTCTGGTGTTCTCAGCGGCGTCAAAATAAAAGTCAAAACAACAAGCGCAGCTTACGTCTCTTCAGAGTTCCTACTGGCAGTGCGAATGCAACCAGGATAACGGTCTTAGGGGAACTATTCGTTTTCGGGGAGCCACCTTAGTGAACAAATAAAAATAAAAGCAAATTCTACATATTAATAATACATTTTACTATTATTGTATAAATGATACTGAAATAACACTGCTCCTTTTTAATCTTTGATATTTCATGTAGGTGGGCTCCATCCCTGCCAATGCAGTAGATGACGGCCAGTGGTCCCAGGGTCTAATATCAGCAGTAAGTTGAAATAGATTTACTGTTAGTCACTTTAAAAAAAAACAAAAAAAAACACATCAGATAAATGACATTATTAATTGGAATTCTTCTCTCTTGTAGGCCCGGATGGTTGCGGCCGCCACCAGTAACCTGTGTGAGGCCGCTAACGCTTCAGTCCAGGGTCACGCCAGCGAAGAGAAGCTCATTTCCTCTGCCAAACAGGTGGCGGCTTCCACAGCCCAGCTGCTGGTGGCCTGTAAAGTCAAAGCTGACCAGGACTCAGAGGCCATGAGGAGATTACAGGTTATAATCACTTGTATACAAAAAAATGAGACCTAAGCTAAAAAAAAAAAACTAAAGTATTTGTGGCTAGTTCGAATTTAGAGGCATATGTGTTAGGGGAACTTCATCTACTAAAAATCATCTTGAAACCATTTGCTTAAAAAGTTAGTGGTTTTGGAAAACCACTACTAAGTTGTAGTCTGTTCAGTAAAAACGTTGTGTTTGCACAGGCTGCTGGTAACGCAGTCAAGAGAGCGTCTGACAACCTGGTGAAGGCGGCGCAGAAAGCAGCCTTCGATAAAGCCGAAGACAACAGTGTTGTGGTTAAAACGAAATTCGTAGGAGGAATCGCTCAGGTGAGGCTTCTTCTCATGTTCACACAGTATGAATCTTTTTGTCTCCAACAGTTTTTGAATATTCCTTTACTTCCGAAGTGATGCCACTCTATTAACACTCTTGAGGTCTGAGGGTATCGCCGGCGATACCACCGCGTTTTTTTTCTTACCAGTGTGAAAGAGACTCAAAATACTCTGTCAATGTTGCACATACAATTAAGAGTTATACACCATTTTAATCTGTGGAATGTCTTCTTTTATTTGTGTACACTCAGAGTAAAAACAAAATGTTGTGCTTTTGCAAAATAAAGAAAACTAACATGATGCGTGATCTCTCGTCTCCCTCTGAACGAAGTCCAATCTGATAGTTCTTAGAAAATGAACTGTAACTTAGTGAATACTAATCACAAAAAAATTAGACTTATGTCTTAAAAAACGTTGAAATGTCAGGTTTTAAATCATGTAAGTCAAATCGAAAACAAACCTTCTGTGTTTATGTAATCTGTATGAAAAGAGAGCCATGTCAGAAGTCCGTGATTCAGCTCATCATCCGCTAATGCGGCCATGCCCACGGAGGGAGCGCTATTCAGACACAAATTCAGTCAATACATGCATTCATCATCTCAATCGTGTATTTATTGTCTTGAAAAGTGTTTTGAATAGCCATAGTTAGCGATCTCTGGCCTCTGTTAGTTCGGTTAGTTCCTGGATTGCCTATTCTTCTTTAGCATTGGCATTTGTGGACTAAAGGTGCACAGAGCGCCCTCCGGCTGCAAGTATGAACTGAAAACACAGTATCCAGCGCTCATAGTAATGACAATAAATCCTGAACAAATATTACTCCTCTGTATAGAAAATTGAGAAACATATGAGAATCCATCAGTATTTCTCCAAATGTGCATGCTTTTAAGCTAAAAGCCTATATGAAATGCCATAGAGGTAACATAACTGTTCAGACACTTTACATCACAGAAATACATTATATTTTAAAGAATATAATAGAATACCATTATTTTGAATTGTAATAATATTTCACAGTATTGCTGTTTTTTCTGTATGTTTGATTTACATTATGATGAGCTTTGAGACATGATCAACAGAGGGGTTTTTCACAGCCTACCAGACTGAAAGGCCTCATTAATATGCAAGTCATTTCAGGTCATTATTATGTGATTCTTTTGTATTCTCAGGTGAGAATGGCCCATTATTCATGATGATTCACGCCTCCACGCATACTGTGTTTCTTGACCAAAGATGTTTTAGAAAATTTAAATCTCTCTATTGTTTTATATGAACAAGCAGGCAGCATAATTTTTACCTCATTTTGAAGCAAAAGCTCTAGTCTACAACATCCAATACCCAGAAGTCTTGTGAACACAGATTTAATATTATTTTTTTTGGCCTTATTTCAGGGACTTAAGTTTTTTGTTCTTTCAATGACCACGCATAAACGTTATTCCTTCAAAAACACAAACATGTACATACATGTTCCTCACATATTATTGTAGCCTAGTTTGTGCTGAATACAGTGTAATGACACTTTTGTCATTAATATGTTTATGAACAACTGAAAAAAGCACAAATGTCAGGGCATGTCAAAACTTCTCCAGACCCCAAATCAGCCTCAGACTCCAGGGGGTTAAAAAGAGATTTGACATTTGGAACTGCATTATGGATCTACAAAGACATCAGCGGGATTTGAAAGCTGTGGGTTTGTACCAAGCGTCCACAGCTGGCATCATACACTGGGCTGCTGTATCCGCAAACAGCTTATTTTCACGTTTCATCCCAGGCCAGATGCACATTAATTAAAGACTGCGTGTCTGCCTGTTCAAAGCTTCCTTCCTCCCAGTATGCCTTCATGTCTTGTCTTCATCTTGAGAGGGCACTGCAATATTCGGAACATCTGAGAAATCCCGTTGAGTGGATGGCGTGAGTGTGTGCATGAACCCTGGAATCATTGCCAGCACAACAAAAAGTAGCTTTTTGCACTGAGTCAGTCCTTCTTCAGAAGGTCAGGCCTTGATCCATCCATGCCATTCCTTAAATCCACAAAAATGTCACTCTCTCTTTGGAAAATAAGTGGATGCTTATTGCAGATCCAGTCTCACTTTTTTGCAGCACAGTTATGCTAAAATTACATGTTCCACTAAAGAATATGAAATGTTTTCTCCCTATCACTGAGACAGGACTTGAAGGAAAAATTAATTTGGAAAAGGAAAAAATCTGGAAGGAAAAACATTCCCTGGCATTTTAAGCTGTAATATGTAAGCGTTATTTATGCATCATTGTGCCACAAACTATTTGGCTGGCTTCACATAAGAAAACTGGTTTAAAACAATCCGCAGGACTGATTTGAGATCAGTTTTTAGATTTCAGACTTTAACATTGTATACAAACACTGGCCCTCATTCATGAACATGAATTTCTGTGCACATTGTTTGTAAAACGATTCTTAAGTAAATTGTTTCATTCGTGATTGAAACAAACAGAAGCATTGATCAGAGATACAAGAGAAAATAATTGATGTAAACTATCCTTGCGTACATTGTATTCATCCGCATTTGTTGTATTCAAGCAACAAAAGCCAAATGAATTTGTGTAAATAATTTTTGCAAAACAAAATTATCAGTTGCGTTCGCGCGCATCCATGTCACATTAAAGGGTTAGTTCACCCAAAAAAGGAAATTTCTGTCATTTATTACTCACCCTCATGTCGTTCCACAACCGTAAGACCTTCTTTAATCTTTGGAACGCAAATTAAGATATTTTGGTTGAAATCCGATGGCTCAGTGAGGAATGCATAGCCAGCAATGACACTTCCTCTCTCAAGATCCATAAATGTACTAAAAACATATTTAAATCAGTTCATGTGAGTACAGTGGTTCAATATTAATATTATAAAGCGACGAGAATATTTTTGGTGCGCCAAAAAAACAAAATAACGACTTATATAGTGATGGCTAATTTCAAAACACTGCTTCAGGAAGCTTCGGAGTGTTATGAATCTTTTGTGTCGAATCATGATTTGGACCGCGTGTCAAACAGCCAAACTGCTGAAATCACGTGACTTTGGCGCTCCGAACCGCTGATTCGACACAAAAGATTCATAACGTTCCGAAGCTTCATGAAGGTGTGTTTTGAAATCGGACAGGACTATTATCAAATGTGAAGTTTGAGGCAGATTGGACATTGTATGCTTGAGTTACAACAACGTCCTGTTTCATGATGATTATAGCATGCTTTAGCACTCAGCTAAGTGTTGCTAGCATGTTTTAGGATGTTTCTTCTTTTTTGTAGGTATTTGGCTGTTACATGTGTCTACCGAATTTTATACTTGTCCGTGAAACGTAGCGTGAAGGACGCTTAAGTGAAATTGTGTAGGTGGCGCTATCGAGCCATTTTGCCACACCTAATTCTGAAACCCTTATCAGACTATGGTATTTTTAGGCCCTAAAAAATGCGATTCAATTCGGAGAAGCAATTACAATAGGGTCCTCACACCATCGGCACTCGGGCCCTAATAAATTCGTTGTAATTGCAGTGGCTATGTTTCCATCCACCTATTTTTATGCGCATTTTGGGATATTGCATAAAAAACGCTGGATAGAAACGCCAAGATGTGCATAAATTCTAAAAATGCGCATTAAGGTATGTGCTCAAACGAGTTAGATAAAAAATGTTTGCGATACAAAAACATGCATGAACTATGATGGAAACACTTTTACCGAATAAATTCCTTGATACGCATAAAAAAAAAAAACTTGATTTTGCAATGGGAAGGCATAACCAGACCAACCAGCAGACCGATCTCGTTGAACAGCATCCGAAATGCTGTTTTGGTCATTCTGTAATGCCTGTGCAAAGTCTGTCGTAAAAGTGATTCGGTATAATCGTCCCTTCCAGAAGCGTTCACAAACATGACAGCGTTTATTGTTTCGTCTGCGTGCTCTGAAGTGCAAATAATTTATTATATATGAAAATAATTATACAAAGTAGTACAGCTACTTCCATTTTTCTTAGTGATATTTAGCACCAGTTTATCAGGAAGTGACGATTTTGTTATCTTCGACTCACTGGATGGAAACAATGTTTTATACGCAAATGTTTTAATGCGAAATTCTAAATTTGCGCACAAGTTAAATTCGCATCTTTGGATGAAAATATAGGTAGTGTAGCACATTTTTTGCATTCATGTGCATTCTCATTCATGTCACATTTTTTCATAAAACATGAGCAGAAGGAATTTTATATACATTGTTTTTAAAGGGGTAGTTGATTACTATTTAAGTTCATTATGACATCACTAACATAAAATTTACATAAACCCTGCCCCCAAGAACATGCAACAAAGGGGGCGAGGAAATTTTAGAGTCCCACTTCGGTTTGAACAATATAAGGCTGAACACAGTTACTGACAATCGTCATTTTGGCTGCGCGAGATTCTCCTGCTTTGTTGTTGTTGAGCAACCGAAGCGCAAGCTGTTAAAGCTCCGCCCTCTTCTGGAAAGCGGGTCGGGAGCAGCAGCTCATTTGCATTTAAAGGGACACACACAATAACAGCATGTTTTTGCTCGCACCCAAATAGGGACAAATGTGACAAGCTATAATAAATGATCTGTGGGGTATCATTATAGTTCCCCTTTAAATTATGTTGCAGTGCAACACTTTACACAAGGATTGTTTTACAAATGATTTACGCGGAAATTTGTTCTACTCATTTTTTATGAATGATGCCCATTCAGTGAGTAATTGTTTTGCATTATTTCCAGATCATTGCAGCACAGGAGGAGATGCTAAGAAAGGAGAGGGAGTTAGAGGAAGCCCGGAAGAAACTCGCCCACATCCGACAGCAGCAATACAAGTTTCTGCCCAGCGAACTGCGAGAAGACCAGAGTTGAACACTTCTTGTCTGACGTCTGACTGGCCGTGATTATCATCAGATCATGATTGTTACAAATGATTGGCTGCTCCTCACATGAAGGGGTAGAGATGTCACACGTCATTGGTTGTGTAACTGTCAGGTGATTTGTTGAAGTTACATGTGATTGGTTCACATGGGACTAGCGCCACTGATTGGCTGTATGTTGGGGTATGAACGCATTTCCTCTTACATAGGGCTAATATTTTCTGTTCTTGTTTTTTTTAGTCATGTATTAAGGTTTAAAGCACTTGTTAGAGGTATGTTTGAGTGTGTGTGTGTGTGTGCGTGTGACTGTGTTTTATGTATCAATTGTATCCCGCTGCTTGGCGATAATTTACCATAAGAATCTCAATAACTAATGTCAGTACATCATGTTTTATAATGCAAACAATGTGAAACTATTAAAATCTGAAGCTAGCAGCCGAAAACCAGACAAAATTTACTTTGCACCTATGAAGTATGATGTCAGACCATAAGCTTTCATTATTTGCTTGAGTTCTGACTCACATGTGACAATAAGCTTCGAACGCCTCTAGAATGCACTGCTCGATTTATTCATATCCCACTCTAGACATGTATTATGTTAGTAAGGTTATGAATTATAAGTAGTTATTATAAGGAAAGAATGTACCGGTGCGCTTTGTCGTGTTATTTATTGATAGCAGAACTTTTTAGTTTAGTTGGAAGTTGGATAAAAATTTGGAAGTATCATGTCTTTCAGCTCTTTAAATTCATGCGAATAGTTTCATTCATTCCTCTCTTCATACTGTACATCAGCCCAGATCTTATGACTACATTTCCCATGATTCCTCTGTATGTCTAAACTTATTTTGCATTTACGCCATGTCATAATTACCGTAATTATGAGATGTCAACCCATGATGTTCTACTCTGAGCACATCCTCGGACTAATTCAACACTATCAACACCAAAATTAATCTGCAGCAGTCAGGTAGTACAAGTCAGAGTTTACGCTTTTTACAAGTCGGAATCTCGTAATTACGGTAATTCCAACATGGCATGAATACACCTTTAGTCAGGTGGACAGGAACAAGGTTTGGCGAAACACAAAAGCTATGTTCAGTATAGCATACTTCTCATACTATTTCTGCAGTTTGCATACTTTGCACAGTATGCAAATTTTCTGCATTGGAACCAAATGACCTACTATATTTACTGAAATGTGCATTATGGAAACAGTACACTCTGTGGAACAATATATCCCTCTTTTTTTTCTTTTTTTTTAATTTCCAGTGTAATGAATGAACAAAAAGTAATAGTAAAGTCTCAATTTTGGCTGAATTTGAAATGGCATAGTGCATATCTTTTATATGCGACAAAATTTCTGAATTTTTTGCACGAAATTGGGCAAAAATGTGAAAAATGTGTTTGCATACTGCACAATATTTAGCATACTATTTAAAAAAAAAAGTAGGCAGTATATATTGCATACTATGAAGTGTGTAGTATGCAAAATGCTAGCAATTCATTCCAAGGCCGTAACCATGTCTCGAACATTTGGGGGGACCAATTTTTAAAAAAAGCATATATAAACAGAACAGTGAAGGAAATTCTAGTTCTAATTCTAGTTGAAAAATAATTTTTGGACTATTTGCATTAAAATATGCACACATGTATGCTTGATGTCTTGTCACACTTGGTTAGGAATTACATGAATCGCGTAAATGCATATTTTCAATTCAAAACAGCCATATTTGAGAAAAAAGTTGAGTAGTTTGCATCACTTGATGTTACTGTCGGTCTTTTAACATTTCAGTCGCAAAACAGTATTAAATGTTTCGCTATTTACCTCACTCTCTTTCAACATTAAACTAACGCTTCAAGCTGGAATTCACAGTAACACTAAACCCCGCCTACTTTGATTTGATTGGCCATCTCAATCATTTTGACATTGACGTGCACTGTTAGACTGCTGAGACTTAAAAACTTTTTGTAACCTTTGTCATGTAATCTTTTTGTCATCCTAACAACATACAGAGATCTGTGTAATGAAGTGCAGTAGAGCAGTGCAAGAATTTCAAATATTGGGGGGACAGTTTTGCCATTTCTAATTATTAAGGGGGCGGGGACTTGTCCCCCTCAATGTCTATGGTGATTACGGCCCTGATTCATTCCGATCATAACCTGCATCTAGAGCAGGGCTGGGCAACTCTGGCCCTCGAGATCCATTTTCCTGCAGAGTTTAGTTCCAACCTTAATAAAACCCATCTGAACAAGCTAATCAATGTCTTAAAGGAACACTCCACTTTTTTTAAAAAAAATAGGCTCATTTTCCAACTCCCCTAGTTGAGTTTTACCGTTTTTTAATCCATTCAGCCGATCTCCGGTTCTGGCGGTACCACTTTTAGCATAAAGAATAAAAATGACCAAAGAGTTTTGATATTTTTCCCATTTAAAACTTGACTCTTCTGTAGTTACATCGTGTACTAAGACCGACGGAAAATGAAAAGTTGCGATTTTCTAGGCCGATATGGCTATTAAATAGGAAAAATATTGAAACTTTTTGGTCATTTTTGAGCGAGATGCTAACGGTCTTATCAGATTCAATGAACTATGCTAAGCTATGCTACAAGTGTTACCACCAGACCTGGAGATTGGCTGAATGGATTCAAAAACGGTAAAAATCAACTGTTTAACTCTATGGGAGTTGGAAAATGAACCTATTTTCAAAAAAAGTGGAGTGTTCCTTTAAGACATTACTAGAAAGGATTACTAGAAAGCTACAGGCAGGTTAGTTTGATCAAGGTTGGATCTAAACTCTGCAGGAAAGCAGAACTCAAGCAGGGTCTGCGCAACAAAAGTAGTTTGATTTTCTCCATTGGGCGGCCGAATTATCTATTGAATTTGTATGCCTGGGGATGTTTTGAGAGTGTTGGAGTGCCGAAATTGTACATATGGGGGTGGAAATAAACCAGCGGAAAAAAATTAACCTGCGGCAACAGCTTAAAAGTATCCCCAGTTCCACTGGGAAAACCGCAGACTTGGCAACACGGATCTCGAGGGCCAGAGTTGCCCAGCCCTAGAGTAGTGTTGTCAAAAGTACCAACTTCGATACCAAGTCAGTACTGAAATGTTAAAAATGTGATGCTTTAGCGCTGTTGAGCAGATTCGTAAACACCTCTGATTGGCTATTGTGTTTACACGCTCATCAGATATGTCTGTGATTGGCTACCGTGATCAATGATTCAAAAACATGTTGTAAATGGACACCAATGACGCTCTTCATCGAGCGCTTACACGGATACACACGGGAGCCTTTGAAAGCAGGACCGGTCCGCTGGTAGACGCCCTCTATTGTAGCCAATCACAGACGTATCTGATGAGTGCGTGAACACAACGGCCAATCAGAGGTGTTTAAGAATCTGCTTAAAATGTCACATTTTAAAATTTCAGTACTGACTTGGTATCAAAGTCAATACTTTTAACAACACTACTCTAGAGCCACGTAAGAAGTAACATTTACACAAAAGGTGTTTTAAAAAATGTGCCAAACAGGTCATGTGACGACAATGTAGCATACTACCGTTTTAAATGTGTATCATTTAATATTAATAATCCAGACTGTTTCACATGCTATAGTAGACAGCGTACAGTATATACTGTGCAGTATGCAGAGCGCTCGTATTCCATTCTGAATGCAGCCAGAATCTCAGTGTTGTACTTCCAAATATCACTGTTCTTATAAAACATGGATACGCTCACACTTGCAATAGATCCATCTCAAAATCTACTTCCTGTTTGAGATTGTGCTTGCATGGCTGTTAGGAACTCAGCAGGAAACGGCACATGAGTAGCTTTATAGGATTCAGTGGCTTCGTCAGTGTAGTCTTACCTGCTAATAACATGTCTCTCTGCTTAACGTGTACTTTGTGTATGTTTTTGGTAAGAAAATCACAGTGGAGTCTTTTAAGAGGGTGTACTTCCTGTTTTATTTCTTGTTGCATTGCGTAGAATAATGTGCGGCACTTAAAAGATGAGAACTGACTGTTGTGACTCTTCAGATCTGGACTGCATTGTGTCATAGTGCCTTATTCTGACTTCTTCAGTAGCTCAGTGTGCAAGTCGCTCTTTTATGCTGCTTGTGGACCAGATTTCACTCCACTGATCTGGATTTAAAGTGTCTCAGATACCAATACTGAGCGATAAAGCAGATGAGTGAAGCAGATGTCCTTTGTCCTGTTCAAACTAGCTTTGGGTGTGTACAGCGTTGTTTCCAGTCTAAGCCGCATGTGGCGACTAAATCTAATGTCCATTGGGCGGCTATTTGGTTCTGTTCTGCAATATTGTACCTACTGAAGCCTAAAGATGCACTTGCCTTGGCAGGCCGCTATACTGCCGTACAATGAAGTCTTTAGACGTTTTAGATGTATAGCTTCACAACAAATTAACAAACCACGAGTAGGAAAAGGAAGTACGTGATTCGTTATATCAGCACTGACTGCTTTCAGCTTATCCACGTGAAAAAGGATATTAAAATGTCCCAAAAAAGTACAAGGTTATTTTGCTTTTCGTTTCAATAAATCACCATGTATGAAGTTTTGTTTTTTGTTTACTTCAAGTTATAGCTATAATGAAGATATTGCAATATGTGGTTGAACATGTGGTGTCTTTCAGTGGAGCCGAAGAAAACAGCAAGAACTATCGCCTTCTTTTGAAATAGAGTTAGGGCTTTCTTTAATCAACTGACATAGTGACATTAATATTAATAATAATAATGAACATTAAAATGCTGTATGTATAATATTTATCTGGTCACGAAAGTATTTTTTGTATTGCCCTGAAAATAAAGAGTTTCAACAAACTATAATTTGTGAAAGCATTTTTTATGCATGTTTTTGTTTTTAAATACATTTTTAGTGTAATATATATATACACACTACCAGTAAAAAGTTTGGGATGGGTAAGATTGTTAATGTTTTTAAAAGAAGTTTCGTCTGCTCACCAAGGCTGCATTTATTTAATTAAAAATACAGTAAAAACAGTAATATTGTGAAATATTATTACAATTTAAAATAACTGTTTTCTATTTGAATATATTTCACAAAGTAATTTATTCCTGTGATCAAAGCTGAATTTTCATCATCGTTACTCCAGTCTTCAGTGTCACATGATCCTTCAGAAATCATTCTAATATGCTGATTTGCTGCTCAAGAAACATTTAATGTGTATAATTGTACAAAATATTTGTGTACAATATTTTTTTTCAGGATTATTTGATGAATAGAAAGTTCAAAAGAACACTGTTTATTTGAAATCTAATCTTTTGTAACATTATAAATATATTTACTGTCACTTTTGATCGATTTAATGCATCCTTGCTGAATAAAAATTTTAATTTCTTTTCAAAAATAAAAATAAAAATTCTTACTGACCCCAAACTTTTGAACGGTAGTGTATAATGCTACAGAAGCTTTGTATTTCAGATAAATGCTGTTCTTTTGAACTTTTTTTTCAGGATTCCTTGATGAATAGAAAAAGTATACAACTGTTTTCAACACTGAAAATAATCATAAATGTTTATTGAGCAGCAAATCAGCATATTAGAATGATTTCTGAAGGATCATGTGACACTGAAGACTGGAGTAATGATGCTGAAAATTCAGCTTTACAGGAATAAATTACATTTTAAAACATATTCAAAAAGAAAACAGTTATTTTAAATTGTAATATTTCTCAATATTACTGTTTTTACTGTATTTTTACTTAAATAAATGCAGCCTTGGTGAGCAGACGAAACTTCTATTCTATATATATATAATATAGTAATGCTAATAAAACAGCATTGATAGCATTAATAAATTAGCTTGAAAAATAAATGCAAATAATACATATTAGGCTTTTATATGAATTAATTTTACCAATGTTTTTCAAGTGTAACTGGATCTTTAAACATGACAAAAAAAGGGAAAAAAGAAAACCCCTGGCAACCATCCACGGACCTTTCTTTAGATTTAGCATATCCTAGACTAAAAACCTTTGCATTTTCGTCTAGACTGCTGTGAAGACTATGGAGTTTCTTTTTCTTTTTCAGCAGAAAAGAAAGCAAAATGTGTGGGTTTGGGATGAAAAGTTCTCGAAGTGCAAAAAAAAATAAAGGTTTTTAAAGATTTACACGCACTGCAAATAATTCTGTTATCAACTTTTTATTTTTGAACCTTAAGAAGACTTTTTTTGCAATATATATATTTTTTAATTACAAAATGATTAGTTTTACTCTCAAACACAATATGTTTGTTTGAATAAAAAAGACACAAAAGAAACTCCATAGAAGACCAGCTGTGGTAAGTTTAAAATGCGTCTATAAATGTGACCTTGTGTATTTTTAATGTGATTCTCCACCGAAACAGACTAAATCTGTCGCTTTTCTCTTTTCATGTGGACAGAGTAATTATATCCAAGTGTTCGCTAAATGCTCGACGATTATAAACATTTAGTCACTGAAATATATTCACATCCTTTCTCTTACATTTTCTGAATCTTATTTCATTAATATATGTCCTGCAGTATTAATAATGGATGTTTGACGCTGTTTGTGTAGATCTAGATGTGAGACATTCTGTCCGTTAGGTGTCGCTGTTGCTCCTTTATGTGTTGCGGTCACGGTCATTCTGGGAATTATTGCGGATGGCCAAATTACAGTCTGTGTGACCAAAAAAGGACATGTGGCAGTTTTTGCTTCGACTCCAGACAGTGAACTATAAGAGAACAGTATGTTCGAGCAAAATGGAAGAATATAAAGTAGAATTAACGTAAATATAATAATAATAGCCTAATGGATTTCACTGGAATATGACACTCAAATGATATTGCTGATATCAGGAGAGACTAAAACATATACATGCATTATTTAGTCTTGTTCTATTAGCATTCATGTGTTCCCATTCTAGGTATTAAGGCCAGAGGAAGTCCAAACGACTTGTCTAATGAACATCATATATTAAGCTGCTGGAAAAAGGAGGGTGTTTGTTTTGGCTTTTGAATGGGATTTAATCAAACACTCTTGAGAAAAATGTTTAGCAGGTACTTTTTAGAAAGGTTTTTCTACACTTATGCATCTCACAGTTCGTCATCAGAGAAGAGAAATGGGATGTTTTTTGATTATGAGGACACAAATACTGCAATATTCCAGAAGAAAAAGTATTGTCCATTTTTATTTCATGGTGACTCACTGAGGCATGATGGGAAACCTTGACGCGAACTCTGTGTGAACTCGGAGGGTTGCACACAGAAACCCACATTCTTGCATGAAGCAAGATGAACTGTAAAGCACTTTTTAAGTAGGCTAATTGAAAAACCCATATTTTTTTTACTTTGAAGCTCCTCCAATAAATGGCCAGTTATTTTCGGTCTGAGGTGGGAAAATATGATTTCTCCAGTTTCAGCATTAACCTTTTCATGTGAAATCATTCAAAATTAGAAATTTAACAATAGTTAACAAGTCTGTATCTTGTTGCGAATGCTTTGTCTCCAGTCAGACAAAAATATTATAGACCTACTCTTTATAAAAGTAGTCTGTAAAAATCTTCTCAGTTAATTATTGTTTATGTCTGTTGTTTAGTGTTAGCATGAGCATCACATTTAGTCTGTTTCCTATTAGCAGGACACATTTTTGTGAAATCAGAGGCTTGGTTTAGTTGTAGTCGTACCACAGGAATGGCGCTGGTATTGAGAGGGCAGCGGTCGCATTTCTGTCTATCTTACAGCTCATGAAGCTGCTTATAACGAAGTGTTGTAATATTCATTGAGTAAAAATGTGTTTCTCAGCCACCGTTTACACTAGTGCATTTTTGTTTTAAAATGAAAACAATACTCGTCTACACTGCCATTTCCACAGCTTTTCAGAAACGATCTCTGTCTACACTACACAACTGTAAACGCATGTCACATGACCATTCCTGCGTTGCCTTATGCATGTAGGTAGCTGCAGTATTAAAAAAAAAATGCAAAGTTTAACTGCACAAAATGACAACAAAGCCAGCAAAGATTGCAGTTCAGTCTCCCTGTTATTGTTTACACGGTCATCAAGGATACGAAGTGCGAACGTGGGCAGCCACCATTTCAAAAGTCTCCATTTTGGTCCGTTCTGAAATGCAACCTCAGCGTTTTCAAACTAAAGGCTGATTTATACCAAAGACTATAGAATAACACAAGACGTGTCACTCTTATTGTTTTGAATGGGAGAAAGTGTAACGCGCAATATGGCGGAATAAGTCCCGCCTTCTAAATAAGAGCCAATCGCCGACTGGTAAAGTCATTGCGTCACTTCAGCGGCCGTTAGAATCACCGGTTTCTATAGAAACAGTCAGACGCGCGCCTCCAAAGAGACGCTCATTTAGGTCTGCGCATGAGCTTGATCTAGCCTGAAAAAAATATAGTTTTTTTGTCATGATTCGAGCGTTTAGAAACTAAATTTATGAGTCGGTTGTTGTTAGATTTCATTGGTGATTTCAAATATCAAATTAAATCGTAAGGCTGATGAACAGTTTTGGAGAATCTGATGTTTCCCCATTCAAAGAGATAGGAGCTGCATGATGCCCAGGATGCCCGAGAGGCGTTTCAAAGATGGCCGCCGAGTGAAAGGACTTGTCTTAAAGGGACTTTGTTTATACTTCGGACCTACGTCGGAGCCTCTGCGCCGTATGCGTCTGTTTTCATTTATACTTCTGCGTCGTTGTCCGCGTCGACGTACATGCAGACCACTAGGAGGCGGTGTCCGCGGTCATGTTGAGTATCAAGACAAAAGCCAAAGAAGAAGCAGCTCGTCATGTACGTTGTCAGAGAATCTTACAAACAGAAGCGGCAAATAGGTAATGTTTTTTGTTGCAGTTTGACTTCATGTGTCCTGAAACAGAGTACTTAGCCTATTTTTTTCATTCATAGTGAAGTTGAAAGTGCTCGCTCTTCTCCGAGTGCTCCGCGCCAGTATTTTGACCCGAGGGAGGGGTTCTAGCAGACCAATCAGAGCGCTTGCGGTCCGCATAGAATTGACACGTTGTTACATTTTTGAAGAGGTGCACGTCAGGCTACGTCCTATGCTACCAAAGTCACTTTAAGACAAGTCATTTCACTCGGCGGCCATCTTTGAAACGCCTCTCGGGCATCCTGGGCATCATGCAGCTCCTATCTCTTTGAATGGGGAAACATTAAATTCTCCAAAACTGTTCGTCAACCTTACGATTAAATTTGATATTTGAAATCACCAATGAAATCTAACAACAACTGACTCATAAATTTAGTTTCTAAACGCTCGAATCATGACAAAAAAAACTATTTTTTTCAGGCTGGATCAAGCTAATGCGCACGCGCAGACCTAAATGCGCGTCTCTTCGGAGGCGAGCGTCTGACTGTTTCTATAGAAACCGGTGATTCTAACGGCCGCTGAAGTGACGCGTGACTTTACCAGTCGGCGATTGGCTCTTGGCTTTAGAAGGTGGGACTTATTCCGCCATATTGCGCGTTACACTTTCTCCCATTCAAAACAATACGAGTGACACGTCTTGTGTTACTCTATAGTCTTTGATGCTACGCACAGCCTAAGCCGTAACTACGGCGTACACTCGACGCAGAAGTATAAAGCTGCATTCACATCACCTCATATTTACCAGAATCTTGAAATGACAACACGTAATGTTATATTTGTAGCTGTTCACGTCCTTTTGGTCCTTGGACTGGGAATTATGCATTTCCATGGCACCACTATCAACACCTAATAAATCAATCTGCAGCGGTCAGGTGGTACAGCGGCCACGTGGTACATCTGGGAGCTTTCAGAAAACTCCCAGCTTACAAGCTGTAATTACGAGCTCTACAAGGACGTGAATGCTTTTTACAAGCTAGAATCTTGTAACTACAGGAATTACGAGGCCGCGGGAATGCACCTTAAATCAGCCTTAAAACGGGCTCTGCAGCATTTTCGAAAGTCTCCATTTTCGAGGTTCAAAAATGACGCGTAGTGTAAACGACAGGCGTAACCGTAGCAAAACTTATCCGTAGTTACCTTGTGTACTAAGACCGACGGAAAATGAAAAGTTGCGATTTGCTAGGCTGATATGGCTAGGAACTATACTCTCATTCAGGCGTAATAATCAAGGAACTTTGCTGCCGTATCATGGCTGCAGCAGGCGCAATGATATTGCGCAGCGTCTCTCACAAACGTCTCCATGGTTGCAAGGCACGCACCCTGTGCAAGCAGGGGCTCACAGGGGCTTTTTATTTTCCATTGGTCTTAGTACACGATGTAACTACAGAAGAGTCAAGTTTTAAATAGGAAAAATATCAAAACTCTTTGGTCATTTTTAAGCGCGATGCTAACGGTCTAATCAGATTCAATGAACTATGCTAAGCTATGCTAAAAGTGGTACCGCCAGAACCGGAGATCGGCTGAATGGATTCGAAAACGGTAAAACTCAACTGTTTAACTCTAGGGGAGTTGGAAAAGTAGCCTATTTTCAAAAAAAGTGGAGTGTTCCTTTAACAATTATGTGTGAAATTTCGGCCCCAGTTACCGACCTACACCTGTTGTTTACACTACGCCGGTGTCTTTAGTTTAAAAATGCTGAGGTTGCATTTCAGTATGAACGGACCAAAACAGAGACTTTTGAAAGCGATGGCGTGGCTGCCTACATTCGCTCTGCGTATCCTTGACGACCGTGTAAACAATAACATGGAGACTGAACTGCAATCTTTGCTGGCTTTGTTGTCATTTTTAGCAGCTATTGTGCAGTTAAACTTTGAATATTTCAATACTACCTACATGCAGGAGGCAACTGTTTAAACAGGTACGCGCATGCCCAGTGTGCATGAACGGTCATGTGACATGCGTTTTCAGCCGTGTAGTGTAGACGGAGATCGTTTCTAAAATGTGGAAACACCAGTGTAGACGAGGATCGTTTTCATTTTAAAACGCCACTTAACTAGTGTAAGTGGGGGTTTAGACAATGGAATGGCAGTTAAAGTGTGTCAAACTTTAAATTTGCGATCTAAGGCTTTTTTTTTTCAATTAAAATGTGTGTGTGTGTGTGTGTGTGTGTGTGTGTGTGTGTGTGTGTGTGTGTGTGTGTGTGTGTGTGTGTGTGTTTGTACGCGTTTATGTGATTTATGAGGACAAATTTGTATAATGACATGGGTAATAATGACATATGGGGGTATTACAACACAAAAAATAGCTTTAAAAACATGCTAAACAAAGTTTTATTAAAAATGTAAAAATGCAGAATGTTTTCTGTGATGGGTAGTGTAGGGGGATAGAATGTACAGTTTTTACAGTATAAAAACCATTACGTCTATGGAATGTCCTCACTTTTTTAATTGCAAAACAAACCTGTGTGAAGATCAGCCGTCTGCTGTGAGTTGTTCAGGTATTCATGATAACTCAAGTGCATGGTGGTTTTATTTTCCAGTAATCTTAACATCACATTAGGCCTGCAAGTGGAATTTCTCTCAAAGAAAAGAAAAAAAAAGGAGGGGGGGGACATTGTTGTCACAGCTGTTTGACTAATTTTAAGCAACACTCTTGACTTGGAATGAAATATAGCCCACATTAGTTTGCTTTGTGCCATATTTCCATTGTTAATGAATTTCTGTAGCTGTTTGTGCTAATCTAAAACACACACTACCTTAGAGAACAAACAGAATTTGTGAATTTGAATTAAACTGGCCACACATGCTGTATACAGGATTTGAAAGTGGAATGACAGGAAGAATAATTTACTTCACTGCAGTTCAACACAGGTTTATGACTTATTTCTTGATATGTAGAATGTTTTTGTATGACATTGTGATGAAATATCCACTGTTTTTTAAATATTTTTTATTTTAGTTATGTATTTTTAAAATGTTATTTAAAGTTTTAATGAAATTTAATATAAAATTGTAATTATATGATGAAGCACTGTTCCGGATTAAGCTGTTCTCGGCGGGTACACGAGCACTGCACGGCCGCTGACCGCCTGGAGCTTGCATCTCCTGAAATGTCTAAACAAACTGTAAAATAGGCACTATGATTAAATATGAGTCACATATTTCAGGTCTAAACAACTACATTCTCGCCTAAAAAACTCAGTTCGTGGTACTACAAGTGTAGTATTTGTAAAAATACGGTGGATTTGCTCGCCAGCCATGACAGTCTCTTCAAGCGGAGTGATACAAATGGTGAAAAGGTAGGAGTGCTGTTATCAATAGAAAACCGGATCTCAGCCAATCAGATTCGAGAACCAGTGGTATAAATTTTATATATACAGTCCAAAAGTTTGGAACCACTAAGATTTTTAATGTTTTTAAAAGAAGTTTCGTCTGCTTACCAAGGCTACATTTATTTAATTAAAAATACAGTAAAAAACAGTAATATTGTGAAATATTATTACAATTTAAAATGACTGTTTTCTATTTGAATATATTTCACAAAGTAATTTATTCCTGTGATGCAAAGCTGAATTTTCAGCATCATTACTCCAGTCTTCAGTGTCACATGATCCTTCAGAAATCATTCTAATATGCTGATCTGCTGCTCAAGAAACATTTAATGTGTACAATTGTACAAAATATTTGTGTACAATATTTTTTTAGGATTATTTGATGAATAGAAAGTTCAAAAGAACAGTGTTTATCTGAAATCTAATCTTTTGTAACATTATAAATGTCTTTAATGCCACTTTTGATTGATTTAATGCATCCTTGCTGAATAAAAGTATTAATTTCTTTTCAAAAAAATTAAAATTAAAATTCTTACTGACCCCAAACTTTTGAACGGTAGTGTATAATGCTACAGAAGCTTTGTATTTCAGATAAATGCTGTTCTTTTGAACTTTCTATTCATCAAGGAATCCTGAAAAAAAAAAGTACACAACTATTTTCAACATTGAAAATAATCATAAATGTTTATTGAGCAGCAAATCAGCATATTAGAATGATTTCTGAAGGATCATGTGACACTGAAGACTGGAGTAACGATGCTGAAAATTCAGCTTTGATCACAGGAATAAATTTCTTTGTCAAATATATTTAAATAGTACACAGTTATTTTAAATTGTAATAATATTTCACAATATGTTTTATAATATTTTTAATTAAATAAATGTAGCCTTGGTGAGCAGACGAAACTTCTTTTAAAAACATTAAAAATCTTAGTGGTTCCAAACTTTTGGACTGTACTGTAAATATATATTCAAATGTTGATTATTGATATCATGTAATGTTTCTTACTATTAAATTAAATAGATTATTAAAATGTATGTGTGTATATAATATATTGCCAAAAGTATTGGGACACCCCTCCAAATCATTGAATTCAGGTGTTCCAATCACTTCCATGGCCACAGGTGTATAAAATCAAGCACCTAGGCTACGTTCACACTGCAGGGCTTAATGCTCAATTCCGATTTTTTGAAAAAATTCGATTTTTTTGCAAGGCCGTTCACATTTTCAATTAAATGCGACCTTTTGTGATCTCCTGTGTGAACGTGAAATGACCCAAAAGTGACCCGCATGCGCAGAAGAGTACGCAACGGTCAACGACGTCACTTGTTGTTTGCTGAAGTAGACGGCCACTTCGTTTGTTCCAGGCTTTAACCTCCTTCTATTTGGCTTGGAGGCTTTTTATTTTTCGCTGGCATTGGAGCCAGGATCGTCTGTAACCACACTCGGCCATTTTGCTGGAAATGTTTTCGTAAACCGCCCGGTTCCGATAAGAGCCCTCGAGTTTGGCCTGAATAGAGCTGTCACCCCAAATATTAATTAAATCTGTGACCTCGCTTCCCTTCCATTGACTGGTCTCAGCAGCATCGTCCGCCATGGTTGTTGTTTATCTTCTCGTTCCCGCCTACTATTTGTAGCGTATCAATGACGTACGGGTCGGATACATGTGGTCTGGCCGTTCAGACGGAGGTCGCATTTCAAAAGATCGGATACGTATCGGATTCAGGACCACATACCCAAGTGGCCTGGGTTACATTTGAAAAGATCGGATCTGTGTCGTTCAGACTGTCATGAAAAGATCAGATACAGGTCGCATAGGGGCAAAAAAATCTGAATTGGGTCGTTTCAGCCTGCAGTGTGAATGTAGCCCTAGATATGCAGACTGCTTCTACAAACATTTGTGAAAGAATGGGTCGCTCAGTGAATTCAAGAGTGGTACCGTGATAGGTTGCCACCTGTGCAATAAGTCCATTCGTGAAATTTCCTCACTACTAAATATTCCACGGTCAACTGTTAAGGTGATGATACATGTGGCAACTTTTTGAACAATATTGCTGGGCAATGTTGCCATCAACGGGCAACCTGATGAGACACAGGGCAACTAATTAGGGCAACAGACAGTTGGCAGCAACTAATCAGAGAGGAGCAAATCTATTGCCAACCCAATAAATACCTTATTATAAACACTTATAGGCACTTTATTTCAACTTTTCAAATATTTTCTTCATTTTTATTAAAAATAAATGCCTTTCTGATCTGATTTGTGGCAGAAAAAGGGAGAAGAGCGAGTTCAGCAAAAGGCGGATTCGAACCCGTGTCAATCGCAATAAAAGCTACATTCATGTGCCATATGCCCTACAGCCTAAGCTACTACAGACGTTAAATTAACCCCGTCTTTTTAGTATTTAACTGAAAACATTCAGTGGCTTAATTGCAGCTTACATGCATTATTTTGGACAGTTGTTGATATTATTATAAGCAATATATGAGGTAAATTCCCTGTTTTGGGTTGACGCATGACAACTTACTAGCGTAAAAATATATTTTTCTCAACCGATCTAACGTATCCAGATATAAATTTGTTGCTCATTCTCAATGGGAAAGTGCCCAAGCAACGTTGCTCAAAAAGTTGCCCCGTGTATCATAACCTATAGTGGTATCATAACAAAGTGAAAGCAATTGGGAACAACAGCAACTCAGCCTTGAAGTGATAGGCCACTTAAAATCACAGAGCGGGGTCAGCGCATGCTGAGGCTCTCAGTGCGCAGAAGTTGCCGACTTTTTGCAGTGTCAATAGCTACAGACCTCCAAACTTCATTTTCAGGGGTTGGGCTTGGCCCCTTAGTTCCATTGAAAGGAACTCTTAATGCTTCAGTATACCAAGACATTTTGGACAATTTCGTGCTCCCAACTTTGTGGGAACAGTTTGGGGATGGCCCTTTCCTGTTCCAACATGACTGCGCACCAGTGCACAAAGCAAGGTCCATAAAGACATGGATGAGTGAGTTTGGTGTGGAGGAACTTGATTGGCCTGCACAGATTCCTGACTTCAACCCGACAGAACACCTTTGGGATGAATTAGAGCGGAGACTGTGAGCCGGGCCTTCTCGCCAACATCACTGCCTGACCTCACAAATGCGCTTCTAGAAGAATGGTCAGAAATTCCCATAAACACACTCCTAAACCTTGTGGAAAGCCTTCCCAGAAGAGTTGAAGCTGTTATAGCTGCAAAGGGTGGGCAGACTCCATATTAAACCCTACGGATTAAGAATGGGATGTCATTAAAGTTCATGTGCATGTACAGGCAGGCATCCCAAAACTTTTGGCAATATAGTATATATATATATATATATATATATATATATATATATATATATATATATATATATATATATATATAAAATATATCAATTTCATTCCATTTCTTATTCCTTCAATTTGAATTACATTCTGCATCCTGCATTTTAAAATAATTCAAGTTCAGATCAATTCTGAATGGTGAAAGATCCTGTTAGACAACGACATGAATGAGATCACATGAATAATGTCAGCAAGAACTGCCTTTTAAACACAGTCAGTCTTCTTTGTGTAGACGAGAAGAAATCTGCTTGGAGAGGTGCGTGTTTTGAGAGTAAACTCAGCAGGCGAGGTGGAATGATCCGGACTGTACACATGACTATTTTAGGCTCGTTCGTGAAAGGGGTTGCCCAATTTCCTTGTGGTGTCATCCCTGAGGAGCGCGACTCATGGGATGCTGCTTATTGTCTGAGATCTCCTGTGAGAGGTCATTAGAGAGCATTTCCAAATACAGGGTGCTCTCATGTGTTATAGCAGCATTTGCTAAGTTTAGCATCACTATTACTGTTGCTTATACTTTGGGTTAGAGATCTGACCAAATCATTACACTAAATATCAAACTTAATTTCATGCATTAACTTTCAAGTAAATAAAATAGGTTTGAAACTCATAAACTTGTAACAAACATTTTTTTATGTATGTACAAAAAACTTACTTAAAACTTAATTCAACCAGATAAACAAGGCAACATTTCTCATTTTCATTTAGTTTAACCTGATGTACTAAAATAACTAAAACTGAAATAAAAAATGAATAAACTTATATTATAAAAAAAAAAATTACAAAAATTTTAATGAAAATTAAAATGAAACTGTGAAAATATTAAAACAAAATCTAACTGAAAATATTAATAAAAACAATAATAGTATCTCAGTGATACTAAAATAACAGGTACAGTTAATGAACATTTATGAGTTCATTTCCATAGCTTTCAGTTCTTCTGGTCTAAATATCACAGAATGCATATAAATACCTGTCTTTTCACACTCTTCATGTCTGGTTCTACTTTCTCCAAACTGCCCTTGAGGAACCGCAGGGAACATATGTATTATTTGTTTTTGCAGCCCGGTGTCTGCACCTGTGGGGGACGTTTGGTCTGAGGATCCCATTAATAACCACTGGTCTATGGATCAGCTGAGACGGCCGACCCACTGACCTGCCTCAGGGGCCCACTGGGACACCGTCCCGCTGAAAACATGTGAGCTGTAGAAAAGGAGAGATGGAGATGAGCAGACAGATCGGTACAGACACAGACTGGAGTAAAGATCCGATCACACCAAGAATAAAATAATTATAATTATAACAATATTAGCATTCACACCAAGGGATGGTAATACCTGTGTCAGAAAGCTTAAAAGGTTAGTTCACCCAAAAATGAAAATTCTCTCATAATTCTGCCATAAGACCTTTGTTAATCTTTTGTGTCGAATCAGTGGTTCGGAGCGCCAAAGTCACGTGATGTCAGCAGTTTGGCGGTTTGACACGCGATCCGAATCATGATTCGATACGCTGATTAATTTATGCTCCGATGCTTCATGAAGCAGTGTTTTGAAATCGGCCATCACTATATAAGTCGTTATTTAGTTTTTTTCAAAAATATTCTTGTTGCTTTATAATATTAATATTGAGCCACTGTACTCACATGAACTGATTTAAATATGTTTTTAGTACATTAATGGATCTTGAGAGAGGAAATATCATTGCTCCCTATGCAGGCCTCACTGAGCCATCGGATTTCAACAAAAATATCTTAATTTGTGTTCTGAAGATGAACAAAGGTTTTACAGGTGTGGAACGGCATGAGGGTGAGTAATAAATGACATTATTTTCATTTTTGGGTGAACTAACCCTTTAAAAATGCTGAATTCCAAGCTAGGAAGGCATCAAGGTAAATCCAAATCCAGTGATAGCTTCACTTCCTGTCTACTGAGATAGGCAGCATAGATGGATCCTTTGATATTCCACAATCCTGTGCATTCCACTAACTGTCTGTGACAGTTAAACTAATGAATTGCATCTGAAAGTTGCGTTTGGTGGTCAGTTTGTGTGAAAATGTACATTTTTGACAACTTTTCCCACTTTTTCCCCACTGTTATTTCTAGCGAGAAATTAGTAATTAAATATTTGCTTAGTTATCACTGAAGCTCTCTCTAATCATTAAACCATTACGCTGCCTCAGAAGTCTGTCAGTTTCGTAAGGTACCTTTTTGTGCAACGGACAACGTCAGTCATTTGTATTTGCCACACTTCCTGCTACCAGTGGTCCCAACTTGTCGTATTAATCTTGAAGTGGTCCACCACCTTAAAACATTTTATAACCGTGGTCTGATTTCTGCTGTCGGCTATCGGATATTAAGGAAGCATCCATGCTGTTCCACTAACCGTGGTGTGACTAGGTGTCAGCATTTCTGAGTCAGCAGTGATGCCACTGATATATCAGGATTCGAGCTCATGCTAGACACCAAATACTTGGGGTGAGGAGCTAGCGTCTTTTAGCACCCTAAACCTGGCACTGGTTTGAAGAAAGCTTTCAATCATCTGAACACACCCTCCAGTCTTCATGTCATCTCAGAATGGCACATCAAACTGTCCTCACAAACATTTTATGGACCAGCATATTCGCCTTTCAACACCTCACAAATAGCATTGGTCAGTTTAAATGCTACAAGTGTATTTAGCCATCACATCACAACATTATAATGTATGGTTGAAGGTTTGTTGGTTTGTTGGTCATTCAGGAATATTTAGTCTGACCCGCATGGATGGTCTGAGTTAGGTAGATCAGCACTTTGAGAAGTACCAGAGACAAAAGCTTAGAGATGTTGGCAGCGATAGTGCACGGTTTGTTCATAAGTGCTAGTCTGGAACCTTTGGTGTAATGCAACACCTTACTGTCTCGCTTTAAGAAAGGAAACCTCCCAATCCAAAAGGTTTTTGCCAAGAAAAGAAGCCACATCTTTCAGCAGAAGAAAAGGCCTGCCGTAAGCATTTTCTTTCCTTCTCAGTCTCACTGCTGTGGCTTTCCCCACCCAAAAGCTACTAAAGCTGAATAAACAGCAGTGAACAAGGGCTTGCTGAGTTTCTGGAAATATGCAGAGGAAATAGATCTCTCGTTTCGACAAATGGCCCACTTTTGAGAGGAGTCAAATGAGCCTGCAGGGACCGAACAGCAGGTTAGAGAACATGTTGCTTTCAGTCAAAGGCAGAATCCGAAATTATCGCTGTTGAAGTCTGGATTATACTGTATGAGCCTTGACACCCCAGAGCTTCAATATTTTATGTTTAAATAGCAGTGTCAATAGCAAGCTGGTTGGGGTCATGGTTGAAGCTCTGGGCTGGAAACTGAAAGGCTGTAGGTTCAAGTAATTCATTATCATTGTGCTCTTGATGGAAGGTTGTAGGTTCAAATCCCAAATAAATACAGTTAAATGTATGTAAGCCCATTTCTGCCTCAAAACATCAGTTAAATGACAAATTAATAGCAAGATCAGAATTTTGTTGAGGATGAACCAACAGTTCAAAACAGGTTTTGCAGGTATGAATACCCCAATAAATTGCTTCAGTGAATTCATTTTACTTTCTTCTATTCTTTTTTATTGTCTTCCATTCTATCAAAGATAAATGTTACCCATGTTCCCCTATCTGATTGGAGATCTTTCAAAGAATCTGACCCTTGATTTTCAGACTTTCATCATCAGACATCCTCTTTCATCTCTTTCACAACGAGGTTTTCCTCCTCAAAGCTTTGAGGAGATATTATAAACCACACTGCTGACTGTTAACATATCTTGCCAGTTTTCATAAAACATCACAGGCTTAGCATCAGATTTTATGACTAAGTTCAGTACAGTCAGCAGAGGAGTTGATCTTAGATGAATTCCTCTGGCTGATCTTGGCCTCTCTCCCATTTCTTCCAACTCCCTGACAGGAAGTGTGAACCCCACACTGAGACTGACGCGAGAACAGTCACAACATCTGAACAAATACTGACAGGGTCACGGGGGCCTGATCTGGGGTGAGTAGACAGCTTGTCAAGAGGTGTGGGTTCCTTTGGTATGTCTCACTCAAAACAACTTGCAGTTGTGACGCAAAGTCACCGTTAACACATTTTGTCTGTGTGTCCAAGTAAGTGTGTGTTTCACTCACTCAAAACCACACCATGAAGTTGTCAGATGTGCATGTTTTCGTTTGGAAGATGTATTTTTGAGGATTTTTCACACAGATGGCACTCTTAATAAGTTCACAAGAGATTTTTCAATAAATTTTAAGAGAATTTGGCATTAGCATGCTACTTAGATATGTTATCACTGAAGGTAATTCATTCACAAATGGCACTCTCCATGATAAGTAATGGGAGTATCAACAATATATCCCTAAAGAGTTTAGTGTTAGTATGTTGTTAAAGTTAATGTGTTAGTGCTAATTTGCTAATGTGTAATGTGTTCAATACAGTTTGCGTCCAGTATGCTCTTAGCATTTGAATAAAGTTAATGTGTTAGTGCTAATATGTGTAATGCACACAAATCACACTCTTCATGAACAAATCTGCAGGAGATCGAGCCAACGGTCTTCCAATAAAGTTTGGTGTTAGCATGTTGCTAAGTGTTAGTGTGTTAGCGTTAATGTGCAATGCATACAAATTGCACTTTTCATGAAAAATCTGCAGGAGAACCGATAGTATTCCAATGAAGTTTGGTGTAAGCATGTTGCTAAGTTAATGTGTTAGTGCTAATATGTGTAATGCATACAAATCACACTCTTCATGAACAAATCTGCAGGAGATCGAGCCAACGGTCTTCCAATAAAGTTTGGTGTTAGCATTTTGGTAAGTGTTAGTGTGTTAGCGCTAATGTGCAATGCATACAAATTGCACTTTTCATGAAAAATCTGCAAGAGAACCAATAGTATTCCAATGAAGTTTGGTGTTAGCATGTTGCTAAGTGTTAGTGTGTTAGGACTAATAAGTGCAATGCATACAAATTACAGTCGCATTAATGTTTTTTTTCAATATTGAATTCCAACATTCAACATTTCTCTTGGCTAATTCGTCAACTAAAAAATTAATCGCAGTGCATTCTTGGATTGCATTCCCCATGAAATATACATGTGATCTAATGATGTAAAGATGCAAACTTTTAGAGCATTATCATGCCAGATGACGCCTTAGAATACTGTCAAGGCACAGTAGGCAGCACACTTGATTTTGCGACAGACAAGTCAGTAAAGAGCTACTTCAAAAATGCATGTATCCTCAGGTAAACCATCCCGTCTCCTCATTTAGCCCTATTTGATTTGTCCTGACTGGGTGAAATGAATAAGACGCATGGTCAATAATGAAGATGAGCACATACCCAGAGGTTTTATGGCTCAGTGAAATGGAAACCAAACTATTTAGGAAGCCGTAAACTCAACATAAGAACTCATCATGTCAGCTCTAAGCACCCAGCTCCATATATGGGAAGATTTGCTTCAACTGCAGACATGGAAAGTTTTCACCTACTGACATCCAGGAATGGAAAAAATGGACAAATATTGATGGAGATCTGTCAATGCCAAGCTACGTACACTAACATACATGCTCAATTGCCTCATTGTCAATTTCACAAGAGGAACCAAGCCGTTCAAGCATCTATTTCTGGCTTCAGACCGGATTGTTCTGCTGTTATGACTAGATAGATAGATAGATAGATAGATAGATAGATAGATAGATAGATAGATAGATAGATAGATAGATAGATAGATAGATAGATAGATAGATAGATAGATAGATGGGAAGAGTTTAGTGCAGTTTATCACTAGAACAGCTTGAAAACATTGTCTTGAATCAGCGAACCTCCCAAATGAGGCACATCAGTGCAGGAGAATTCCTTGTCTTCATCCGGCCTTGATGCTGTCATGGAATCTCTTATCTTGAGGATGCAAAGTAAAGCAAATTATCCATAGTTGCTTTGTTGACTCCTTCCCAATAGAGTCCAAGTGTTTAACTCTGGAGAACTATGCTGATTTCATAGCTAAGTTTGTCGATTGACAAGTAACATTTGATTTTTAGTCTTTTTAACTTTTTTCTTTTCAAGTTATCAAGGTATCTTTTAAGATACTTGAGGAGAATAATCGTCGTCATCTTTCGTCTGAATTCATCTTTCTGGCAAGATCATGGTGGTCTGTCTTGCATGCGATACGGCTGGAGTTTTCTCCATCTGTGTTAGTGGAACACAAACAAACACTTCATAGGGAGGAACCCTCACTAGCCCGCAACTATTCAACCATTATGGCTGCCGCCCGCATCAAACAGAATTAAAAAAAAAAAAAAGAAAGCTCTCAAATGAATCACATTCCATTGCCAAAGCTGCTTGTTTTTCACATTATCATGAATGACGTGAAATGCAGAGGAGTTTGTCTGCTTATTTTCCTCTCCATTTTTATATCCAGGGAGTTGCTTTGCTGACAGATAACAATTTGGCCAACAGCTTAAAATGATTGTAAGAGACATGTATCTGCGAAGTGACTGTCTGCTTGGTAATTTAAAGGCTGTTCATGTGAAATACTGTCTTGCTACATCATAATGAAGAATAAAATGAAAGCTGTGATAGATACATTATGGTCAGAGGACAAGACGGGCATTTTTGGTGTCATTTTCGCACAGACTTCCCTTGGCAGAACTCGCAGCTATTTCTTCCATAATGTTAGGATTTATCTACGCACATGACACAAAGTCAGTTCTAAAGCAGTCAGTAAAATTGTGCTAGTCTATAAGACTTCATTTTCTTTTTAGGAATGCAACAATTCCAGAATGTATTGTGACGACAAAACAAACAAATAAAAACGGTTCAGAAAATGAAGGGAAATGTGATTGTAAATGCAAGCATTTTTAAAAAGTATCAATTAAAAAAAAACAGTCTGAATTTGTCCAGTGACTGTGATTGAATTGACCAATGAAATTGGCTGTGAGAAATTGTTTTTTTCTGCTTATTAGGAGTATTAAGTTGTTAGCTGAGCAACATGCAAATACCAAACGAATCAACTGCTCTTTAACAATTTTCAGTGGTCACTCATTTAATTTTTTATAATATTTAATGTGATTTTGTTGTAATATCCCATTCAGTATGCGAAGCCAAACACTCCAGAAGTGTCTAAACTGCACTATGAACCACACAAAACGCAAAAACCTACATATTTTAATCAAATTCAACACAATTCTCTACTTTAAATTGCTGTGGGGAAATAACTAGGAGCTTGGTTTAAGAATTTTAAATTTCCTGATTTAGAAGGAAGCTGCCGACTGTGTGTGGACTGCGGACAGTGAGACTGCTGGCAGGGTTTAGGAACAATTTAAGATCAGTGCCAAATAATAAAAGAATCCTCCCCTATCATACTCATCTCTGCCTTGGGCTGTAGTCACGTAGACCTTACAGTAGAAATGCTCTGGCACTCAGTGCGAAAATCTGCCTGAGCCCACCAGGTATTTCTCCCAGAGAGCACCTCATCTCTGATCTCTCTCAAACAGCTTGTGGAAGCGAAATGCTGCACGTCTCCTTAATGGATACCAACAGCTTAAACATGAGACCCCTTATGCCAGGGTTTATTAAGTAGATATCCCATAAAGGGATCGCCTCTCTCCACAAGTCCATCTTTGTGAGTCTTTTATCCTTAATGTGGTTTGATTGGCCTGTTGGTTTTTGTATTGCAGTGATTCAAGAAAAACATTTCTGTTATTTAGTAATTTGGCTACCTTGGACAACAGTCATTATATACAGTAGTAGTTAACCACATGAAAGCTGCAACTGGCCACTTAGAATTAGTATGACGGTCGAGGAGAGAGAACGAGCAAGAGGGAGATTTGAAGAAAATCTCGGAAGACTATCACTGGAATGAGGGGTTATGACTGGGCAAGATCTTTAGGACCCGTTAATATTAGAAAAGCTTTTCAGCACTGGAAAGAGCTAAGCGGGATGGTCTGAAAACAGACACGGAGGCTGCTTGATTCCGCTCCACACGTGAGTAACACTGGGTTTGAGTGTCATTGATTATCTGGAGCTGCTGTGCGAGACAGGGTGGTTAGGAGTGGAGGGTGAGTTTTGGAGGCGGAGCAATAAAGAGAGGGGTGTGTTTGTTTGGGATCCAACAGTATTTTTGAAATATCGCCTACCGCACCTTTAAATGAGGGAACAGTTCGGTACAATGTGCTAAAACAAGGATATGAATTGAGTCATGGGAACAAATTCTTAAAGTTCCCCTGTGGTGAAAATCAAGTTTTAATGTTGTTTATATGTCTATGTGGTTTTTTTAATATGCTTCAAGACAAACCATGTACAAATTCATCAGTCAGCGGCATTGCTGGGTATTTTCTCCTTAAAACTGCAGTGTACCAAAGACAGTTTCAAAAACGCAGTTGTTGGTTTCTGTGGCGTTCTGGGTGGTTGATGTTTACTAGCAGTTGCTAGGATGTTCTGTGTGGTTGCTAGGGTGTTGCTAGGGTGTTCTGGGTGGTTGCTAGGGAACTGGTAGTTGGTTTCTGTGGCGTTCTGGGTGGTTGATGTTTACTAAGCAGTTGCTAGGATGTTCTGTGTGGTTGCTAGGGTGTTGCTATGGTGTTCTGGGTGGTTGCTAGGTTTCATACAGTGTTCTTGGTGGTTGCTAGGTGATAAGTTTTTATGGTTGCTAGTGCCTTGTTTAGTTGTTATGGTGTTCTGGTCGTAGCTAGGGTATGCAATTTGGATGTTTCTGGATGTTTGCAAAGGCATGTTAGGTGGTTACTAGGATGTTGCTAGGCATTTGCCAGGGTCATTGGTGGTTGCTGGTTCCTAAGCTGTTGCTAGGATGTTTTGTGTGGTTGTTAAGGTGTTGCTAGGGTGTTCTGGGTGGTTGCTAGGTTTCATACAGTGTTCTTGGTGGTTGCTAGGTGATACATTTTTACGGTTGCTAGTGCCTTACTTGTTTGATTGTTAGGGTGTTCTGGTTGTAGCTAGGGTATGCAATTTGGATGTTGTTGGGTGTTTCTGGATGGTTGCAAAGGCATGTTAGGTGGTTACTATGATGTTGCTATGAATTTTCCAGGGTTCTTGGTGGTAGCTGAGGTGTTAATCAGCAGTTGCTGGGTGGTTGTTATGGAATTGCTGGGCAGTTGGTAGGATGTTGTGGGTGGTTAATAGGCAGATGTTAATTCTTACTGCGTAGTTGCTAGACAGTTGACAATGAGTTTTTGGTGGTTGCGAAGGCATTGATTAGCAGTTGCTTATCATTTGCAAGTTTGTTCTGGGTTGTTGTTAGGGCATTGCTTGGTGGTTGCTAGGTTGTTCTGGGTGGTTGCTTGGTGGGCAGATACTAGGTTTTTCTAGATAGTTGACAGGACCTCATGAGGTGGTTGTTAGAGTATTATGTGTGGTTTCTAAGGTTATGCTACTTGGATACTATGCGGTTCTGGATGGTTGCAAAGGCATGTTAGGTGGTTACTAAGATGTTTCTAGAGAGTTACCAGGGTACTTGATGGCTGCTGAGGTGTTGATTGGCAGTTGCAAGGCTGTGATGAGTGGTTATTTGCGCGTTTTGCCACAAACATTTAACCAATCCCGTCAACATGCGGGCAGGGCTTTTCTCCACTGACTTTCTATGATGTTAAAAGCATTTGTAAGGATGCTGATTTTTAGAAGGCAGCTGACTGACTCTGAGATGGCGAATGGGAATATGGTTTGTGTAATATTAGCATTACATTATTAGCTGTTTGATAGCATAGTCAAGCAGAAGGCTAATCATATTAATTACCGTTATATATCTGATGTTGTTGAGAGCGATACATAAAACGCATTACTATTCTGATACATTGACTTGCAGACAATCCTGAATAATTTGCTCTTCCTCTTCTTCTGAATCAGTCTCTGGTTCCAACATATATCGCTGAATATGAATGAATAACTCCATTTGTGTTCCATGGGAAAAGAAAAATTGTATGGGTTTCCATTTCCAATAAAAGGAGAGTGAATAGATGTGGACAGAATTGTCATTTTTTGCTAAACTAGCTGTTAATGTCATATACAATATGTTGTATACTAACTCAACCTGGGTTGGTGAAACCTTATTGTAAGCGATACATGAGCTGGTTATTAAATGCACATGTGTGTGGTCATTCCTCCAGCGATAACTATGTCAGGGTTTGATTTCACTGGCATGACAGAGTGGAAGCGAGTCTATGTGTGCATGTCATCACCCCCTTGATATGTGTGTGTCGGAGACTCAAGTTGCGGTTGGGTCAAGTTGCTCCTCTGCCTCTCACCAACATTTGCTGTCTAGAATGAATTTACCCCAGCATGGTACTGGTTAATCCTATCTATCTATATATACACTGCAATTTCCCAGAGCTCCTCAGATGGTATCAGAGGGGGCAAGAGACTTCTGAGAGGCTTAGAAGGTCCCATTTGACATTGAGAATGCATTCTCTGGGGTGTTTCGCTGGTTCCTGCCGCAAGGGAAAAAAACAGATAAAGTGAGGGTCATGCGGTTGTATGTGGATTAGTTTAGATTAGTTTAGTGGAGACCTTTTTTCATAATATTTCATTTCTTTTTTTCATTGTGTCTACATTTTTTTTTTTTCATTTTCTGAGGAAAAAGTGAGTGGTACTTGCCCATGCAAATATCACCACTATAATGTCAGAGTGATGTAAGTTCCCAATCCCAGGGGACTACTATAATGTTCTGGGGGTTGTTAGGGTGTTCTGTGTGGGAACTAGGTGGTTTCTGGCATGTTCTGGGTGGTTGCTAGGTCGATGTGTTCTGGGATGTTACTGGTTGCATAAGCAGTTGCTAGGATGTTCTATGTGGTTGCTAAGGTGTTGCTAGGTTGTTCTGAGTGGTTGCTAGGGCACTGGTAGTTGGTTTCTGGGGTGTTCTGGATGGTTGCTGGTTGTTAAGCAGTTGCAAGAATGTTCTGTGGTTGCTAATGTATTGCTATGGTGTTCTGGGTGGTTGCTAGAGCACTGGTAGTTGGTTTCTGGGGTGTTCTGGGTGGTTGCTAAGCAGTTACTAGGATATTCTGGGTGGTTGCTATGGCACTGGTGGTTGGTTTCTGTGGGGCTCTGGGTGGTTGCTAAGCAGTTACTAGGATATTCTGTGTGGTTGCTAAGGTGTTGCTAGGGTGTTCTGGGTGGTTGCTAGGGATCTGGTAGTTGGTTTCTGTGGCGTTCTGGGTGGTTGTTGTTTACTAAGCAGTTGCTAGAATGTTCTGTGTGGTTGCTAGTGTGTTGCTACAGTGTACTGGGTAGTTGCTAGGTTTCATAGTGTTCTTGGTGGTTGCTAGGTGATAAGTTTTTATGGTTGCTAGTGCCTTACTTGTTTGGTTGTTATGGTGTTCTGGTGGTAGCTAGGGTATGCAATTTGGATGTTGTTGGGTGTTTCTGGATGTTTGCAAAGGCATGTTAGGTGGTTACTAGGATGTTGCTAGGCATTTGCCAGGGTCATTGGTGGTTGCTAAGGTGTTGCTAGGGTGTTCTAGGTGGTTGCAAGTTTCTGGGTGGTTACAAGTTTCTAGACAGTTACCAGGGTACTTGATGGTTGCTGAGGTGTTGATTGGTAGTTGCAAGGCTGTGATGAATGGTTATTTGGGAGTTGCTAGTTACTAGGATGTTCTGCGTGATTAATAGGCAGATGCAAGATTTTCTTGGTGGTTAATAGGGAATGCTAGGTGGTTGCTATGCAGTTGCCAGGGAGTTCCTGGTGGTTGCTAAAGCATTGATTAGCAGTTACTTAAAGGGTGTATGGGTGTTCTGGGGTTGTTGTTAGGGCATTGCTTGATGGTTGCTAGGCTGTTACTAGGTTTTTCTGGGTGGTTGCCAGAGCCTCAAGAGGTGGTTGCTAGGGTATTGCTATCCAGTTGCTAGGGTGTTGGGGGTGGTTGCTTACGGGTCAAAAGTCTCAGAATGATATTTAGTCTTTGGGATTATGCCACCAGGCATACATTACTTAGAAAGGTAATACATCTCTAGCCACATGATTTGAGCTATCACACAAATGGTGTGGGATGAGTGATGCACTGTAGTTCAATACTCAAACTCATATGTAAGAAATAGCAATAGTCATGTTTTCTATAGCAACCACTAAAGTTAAACATGAAAATGTGTTGGCTCATATAAAAAGATCCTGAAATGACTTGCTTAATTTGGCCAACAGCTTAAAATACAGTTTAACATTTGATGTTAGGTTCTATATGTAAGTATGAAGATGCAGAAGGACTCTTGTTCTTGTCAGCTTCTCCGGTTTCCTCTGCCTTTCATTCCATAATCCTCAGTAGACATAGGAAGTGTGACTCCCCTTCCGGACAGTCATTAGTAGAGCCTGAAGGAGATACTGAAGATTCTGAATTTGATAAATTTAGACTTTGTAAAAGACAAATGTTAATGCATGTTAGTTAATTTTTTATAACAGAAATGTTATCATGACTGTTCTGTTTGCTCACTTCGTCACCTTGTAATTCTATCTACAAATCAAATTTAGTTTCGGTAAACATTTATAATTTTATGCATTATTGAAAGAAAGCCAAATCACACAATTATCCACTTTTCTCCTCTGTGTATTTTATAGTTCTTGCTCTCTGTTTGGGAAAGGACAGTGTTCCCCAGCTAAAGTCACATCCCGAGGGACCAGCGCTTTAGATAAACATGCATCTGATGCCAGCACTATTACTCCAGCATGTGTCATAAAACCAATGGGTCTGTTATGGTACAAGATCACCAGAGATGACAAACCATCAGAAACCCTGAGGAAAACAAAAACAAGAAGACATAAACAATATTCTTTCAACAGGAACTCCAACTTTCCTTATCATCCCTGGTACTTGTCTGTGTCTTTATAGGCTAGAACAGATGGGAGAAACAATAAGATAATCATGTTCATTTGTGCATATTTCTTCAAATATGAACTGTCTGATTTGTATTAGTTGGATTGGAGAAAGCTGAATAGGGTCTCAGATAACACTTCCACTCTCATCTCTACCCAGCTTGTCACTATAAATTTGTACTATGGAGGATTGTGGACTAATCCAAAATGATCCGCATATAAACAGTGTTTAACAAGAGCTGAACAAAGACAAGTATCCAGCCAAGTATCAGTTCACACTGTCAGAAACTTTTTTTCTAGTGGGAAAAGTTTGAGAAAATCATTTTAGTCTGTCTCAATGAGTTACTTGACAAACGACCAACCATATGGTGGGCAATATTTTCAGATGGACTGCATTTCCAATCTTCTAAGATATTTGTTTTCCAAAATACAAACTATTGTCTTTCTCCCTCTAATGATCCAAAATTTCCTAATTGTGTTTGTGGATCTGCATGTTTACAAGCCTCAGAGGTATTTATGTCATTACTTATTTGATAAAGATATTTACCCATAGATCTTTTGAGCTTGTTTATATTATAAGCTGCACCGAATCCATCACCACAAACCTCATTAAATGGAAAAAACTAAGTTTTTTGAAGCTCTTACACCATGTCCTAACCAGATGTGATGCGATAAGATTCCAGCAATAAGTAATTTGACTGTCACACTAGACGTGACGCGACAATTTGAAGCGATAAAATCAATCAAAAACCACAGCCAATCAGAAGAGAGTGTGGGCGGGCTCTCTCGGCAAGAGCACAGCAGACACGATGAAATAAGTTAGTACATAGTAAAATTCATAAATATTACACAATTTAAACATTTAAAGTACATACGGAGTGACTGAAACAATCTTTGTCATAGAATACAATTGTTTGTTCGCATTGAGTTGAAAGTTCGAACGTTCTTTTGTGCCCATTTATTTATTTTCAAGATCTGAGGTGAATTAGCCTGTGTTGTTTTCATTGCAGCTAAAAAGCTGGGAACACAAAATGATATTCAAACTCACATTAGTCACTTTTAACATTAAATAAAGCACATAAACAGTACCTGATATTATCATTGCCATACATTGTTTTGTTGTTTCAGGCTGGTTAGGACAAAAACTCAGATTAACATGGAAAAGATGCCTTTTTAAGTGTGTCGCAGCATCACATCGCGTCTGGTTAGGACACGGTGTTACACTGTGATGTAAATGATAACAGGAAGTGACATAATAGGGGTCTGTCTGTCATAAACATAAGACTCTTTCTGTCATAAACATAAGACTCTTTCCCCGCCATTGACAGAATCATGTCAAAAAACATGGCAATCCGTGTTTTGACTGTTACATGGTAGGGATATTACGCATCTTCTGAAAGAGTACACAATGTCCAGATCAAAACACAGGCAAAATAGAATTACAACAACATTTGGGGGGTGAATAGATGGCATCAAACCTTTCATGAAAACTCCAAGAACAACTTTGTGCTATTCAATACAATTACAAGAGAGCAGAACTAGTGCAAGACAACTGGGTATTATAGGACTGGGGTTATTTTAGGGAATTATCACATTATGTTTGACCACTTGTCTAAGTGTTTTGAAATTTGAAATATACAGACTGGACCAGGTGCATGGGCACTAAGACTGCCCTAAAAATACTCTGAGAAGCTTGTAAGGAGGAGAAGGACAGACTGAAGGATAACAGAGAGATGTCAGTCCACTCAATATCCCAAAGAAACAAACTGAAGCTCCTCTTGCATCTATCATGGGATACATAAAGGCATGTAGCTGAGTCTGTTAATGACATTTTAAGCCCATGCAGAGTTTTTGTAAATTCATATAGTGAAGAAGTGTTGAAGCAAAGGCATGTTTGAGTTCTGATAAAGCTTATCATCGGAGTTATGATGAGATAATGACACCTTATCAGTATGAAGTGGCCCAGAATTGTGAGAATATGAGTTTTTTTCTTGATCCAACACTTTTCTTGAGGTTGATGGACCTTTTATCCCAAATAACATACAGTAGGCCCTATTACAGGGGCAATACCCTTGGAATAACCTCAGGTCATCGAGGTTAAAAATGCCACTGAAAGTGGCAAACATGCCACAGAAATTAAAAATAGCAATAAATGCCTAAATAAATTCTTTCTAATTATAAAAAATAAAAAATAATTTTCATTTGATTTATGTGTACCATCTGATGTATTTCTTAAAACTCTTTCTTTCTATTTAATGTATGATATATTATACTATAGTCATAAGCGACATTTTTTCTTTTAAGTGAACCCTTCAAAATAAAAATGCATCCAATGGAAGTCACCATGAGCGTTGCGTTTTTATAACAGAGCGTCACGTCGAAGACTGCGTGCGTTCTGTTCCATTCCGTTGCGCTCAGTATGAAGACGTCTCAAGGAGTTCGCCTTGCCCATCACACCCCTTATATAGGCATATAAACGGTCAAATGTCGAGCAGCAGCGAATCGCCACACAGATCCATAAAAAATACACGGGGCATGGAGAAGCAGGCCAATGCGGCTGTTTCCAAAAAAGTATTGAATGTCCAGAGGAATTCAGTAACCCCTCCCGTGAAAGTACGTATTTGAGAGCGCGCACAGGAGCGGGCGCTCGCACTCCAGCTCTGCGTTCAGTCCCAAGCGCTTCTGACCGTCACTCCTCTGTGGAAATTTATCTGTTTCAGCTGAACAACCCATAAGCAGCCATGGATGCCATTAAGAAGAAGATGCAAATGCTCAAGCTCGACAAGGAGAATGCCTTGGACAGAGCTGAGCAGGCTGAGGGAGACAAAAAGGCAGCGGAGGACAGGAGCAAACAGGTCTGCGGTTTTAATGAGGACTTTAAAAAGTTATCCATAACGCGCACGCGTCGGTCTCGTGCGCTAGGCTACTTGATAAACGGATTATTACTGCGCCTGAGTGGATTAGCAACGGAAGAAGTGTAAAATTTCATTGTCAGTTAAAATGTTATCTACTTAGTGTTACCGTAATAATTACTGACTCCCCATTTTGTCATTCATATAATGAAGGGAAATGTAGGTTATATGCAGCCATTCATTCATTAACCCTTGTGATATAAAGTCCATAAGTAATATTTCTGTAATTTCTACTCGAATTTATTTAGTTTTCAATGTTTCAACAAGATTTTCATTATTAGTATGGTTAAAAATGTGTGACTACAGGTTGTAGTCCAGCTTGGGATCACTTAAACTTAAGCTTTCAGTCAACAGTTTTTGAGATCTTTTTTTAACAGTGTAGTCATTTCAAAGTTAAAACCTTGTGTTTCCCTTTAAAATGTTTCTCAAAACTCTTCAGGCAGATATTACTGACACTTTAATCCTCTGCCTATCACAAAAAGTAGCCTAGCCTATATTTTGAGCTCTATATCAGATCACGAAAGGTTATATAGCATGTTTAGTATTTGAAGTAGACATATTTAGTGTTTTAATAGCATTTGTAATAAAAGTTTACCTCATTTGTTATGAAAACTGTCATTTATGCATGTGTAGTTAGAAGATGAACTAATTCAGTTGGAAAAGAGGTTGCGCGTAACCGAGGACGAGCGTGATAAAGTGCTTGAGGAGTACCAGAGCGTCGAGGAGAAGCTCCTGACCGCCGACGAAGTCGCAACCAAGGTATTGTCCTGTGTGTTCCTGTCTGAATCTTCCTAACTTTTCTTTCTTTCCGTCTCTTTCTCTGTCGGTCTCTTTGCCGCCACACCACGCGCGCACTCTGCTTCCCGCTCTTCACTGCTGTCAATCAATCACTCAAACACGCGCAGCTTGAGGATGACCTCATAGCACTGCAGAAGAAACTGAAGGGCACTGAGGATGAGCTCGACAAATATTCCGAGGCTCTTAAAGATGCCCAGGAGAAACTGGAGCTGGCTGAGAAGAAAGCCGCAGATGTGAGTATATGGAGCTTCACCGCCATCACGCATCTTTTCCTCACACTTTTGGCATGCCACTTTTTAGGCCCAAAGCATGTCTGTCATTTATCATATTTGAAGATGGTTGTGGATATTGTTTTCGGACCCAGGTTGCACTTAGGAAACTTCTCAATTATGTTTTGAGCCCGTGCACTGTATGAGTGACATAATAATCGTAATCTATAAGGTCAAACAGTCGCCTATGGCATGGTAATATAAACACAATCCGCATACCTCTGACCAAACATGGGGTGTTATGGGTGAGCAAACATAAACGAGTCGCGATTTAAATTACAAGACGTGCATTCCAAGACAGAAGAGAGAAAGAGAGAGAGAGAGAGAGAGCAGACTGGCTGTTATATTTAGCCTACTGCTTTATATGGTCAGGACTCAGCTCAACTCCTTGGGCTCTGCCCTCGAGAAAGACTGGAAGTCTTTGTTTTTAAATGTATTCATTTAGATTCAAAACTAAACTGTATTGCGAGTATTGCATGAGTAGATAATCCAAAGTCTAGTCAAGCAGGCCTATTGATTTGCATAGCTTTGCATGATCGTGCTCCGAGCATCAAGCTTCAAAGAATCATTTGAACCCGAGTCGTTTTGTTTCGTTGATTCAATAATTAAGAGAGATATCTCAAATAAAATTAAGTTCATTGAAATATGTTATTTGTGAGCAGTAAAATCGTAAAACATTTTCACTCAGTTTTGTTTGGTGAAAATACTTTTTTCACTGTGGTCTTGGATAGTGCGCACTAGGACTCCCCCTCTTGTACAATCACAGAACTACACCAAGAGCGCGAAATTTATACTAAGATATTATTATAAACACACATATATATATATATATATATATATATATATATATATATATATATATATATATATATATATATATATATATATATAATCATTATATGAGATTTTATATATATATATATATATATATATATATATATATATATATATATAATCATTATATGAGATTTTATATATATATATATATATATATATATATATATATATATATATATATATATTAGTAGCCTATGCTATTAAATTGAAAATGGTTGAAAATGTGACTACAGGTTGTAACCTAAGCTTGGGATCAATTAAACTTAAGCTTTTAGTCAACAGTTGAATATACAGTCAATATATTTTTACTAGTGGGTGCAGGACTCTATAGTTATATGTCATTACTTACATAAATGAACTATAGAGTCCTGCACCCACTAGTAAAAATATATTGACTGTATATTCTCCGCTTTCTCTTCAGCACCGTCTGCTTGATCTTGCAAGAGTTTTATTTTCCGTTTGACTGCTTCCAGCGATGTACCCGCCATTATTTACCTAAATAACCCCTAAAAGCCATGCAGTGCCTCCTCAAAAAAAATAGGATGAGAAAATAAAACAACACAAATATTACAAATTATGACATTAAAAAGAGCGCAAGTCACTCGTATTTCTTAAGGAACACTGCCCAACAGCGACACCCGCAGGTGAAGTTACAGCAGGAGTCATGCCTCCCTGTGTGGTGGGTTTTGTGGGGGGTAATTGAGAATGAATGGGGGAAAGTCACGTGAGAGGAGGCAATGTCTCCATTGGCAATCCCGCCTCTCGTTGACGTGCGCATTCCGCGGATCAGTTTGAATGAACAAATGATGGCGTCAATGGGAAGACTAATTGAAAAGTAAGTAAACAGATCACCCAGTTAGATATCGCTACTTTATGTTACGTCAAAATCAAACTTGAAATGGACTCAAAACATGATGACTGCAGGTTTTTAATGCAATTAGCTTGGTGAAATTAAAAATACAATTTGTGTCTGAGACAGACGGTGTTTACGGAGCATGACTGATGATCCAAAATAGCCTAAGTTTACAATTAAAAAGAAAAACATCAATATACAAATAAAAATATGTTGTTTAAATTATTATTGCCTTTAGTTATTATTTTGGAATGAATGTAGAAATGCTTAAAACACTAGATGAGATTGACTTGGTTTTGATAAACAGAACATTACAATACATTGTTAATGTAAAATTACAAAATAGAATTGTATTTGGTTTCTTTTTTTTCTATTCTAAAGTAATGATCATTTAACAAGGAAGATGTGTCAACGGTAAGAGTAATGCACATGAATTTACATTGATTCATAAATAAATAAAAAATGTGCCTCCTCATTTCAGAACTCCACTGATATATATATATATATATTTTTTTTTTTTTGCAAATATCCAAAGTTTTGACAACATTGTATATATATATTCAGGTAGCCTTATTAGAACTACACTTAGAGTGTGAAATTTAGTTGTAAAGTTTCAAATAAAAATATGAATATATTTTGAAACAATATATATATATATATATATATATATATATATATATATATATATATATATATATATATATATATATATATATATATATATATACATATATATATATATGATACTTTATTATAATATTATTTTTGTCACTTAAAAATGTATTACAATATCAAATAGTTTAGACAAGAATACAACAGCTTCAGCTCTGGTCGATGACTTCCAATATGATCCCTATAGAGGGCGCAACAGGACAAAACAAATAGATTGGAGGCCCATAACGGTGCACCCCCTCCTCTAGAAGCCGTTCCATATTTAGCAGCTCAGTTTCAGCAGCAGCATCCCATCAGTGAACCATCAGGCTGCTGATTAACTCATTCAGGTGTGCAGCAGGTGGCGTCTGTCACTGTGTCTTATATCCTCCAGATGACTTTAGAATAACCTGCGCCTTTAATTAAGTAACACAAATATGTGTTAACACATTAAACAGATTTCACCTCTTGCATGTCTCACATGGAAATACCGTTTGATCAGATAAGCCCTAGTTTGTGGTAATGACGTCGTTTGAGGCTCGCCTATGAAAACATTGTTACTTCCGGTGTGATCTGTAAACGTCGCTCCGCGTCCTCGCGCACACACACAGATCAGGGGCAGCAGCGTCTCTGAGCTGTGCACTTAAGGAAACGCGTTGAAATACGAGGCTTTTAGGGGTTATTTAGGTAAATAATGGCGGGTACATCGCTGGAAGCAGTCAAACGGAAAATAAAACTCTTGCAAGATCAAGCAGACGGTGCTGAAGAGAAAGCGGAGAAACTGCAGAGGGACTTGGCGCTCGAGAGGAAAGCCAGAGAAACAGTAAGAATGTCAAATTATATCAAGTATGAAGTGCATGTGATGAAATGCGACGCGCTGCAGTGTAGCGTCACGCGCGTTCCAGGCGTTCCGACGGGAATAAGTGAATTTGGACAGTCGCGCAGAGAGCGGATATGATAGAAGTGCGCACAGTGATGTGCTTTATTAACGTAGCGGAATTTCTCAGACGCCCTCTGCGCGATGTTTGCAAGCCAGTTAAACGCAATATGTGCATCACGACCTTTTTTATATAATTTAAAAGATAAGACTTATAACAAGTGGGAGACGCGAATTAAATGTTTGCCAATGTGATTATAGACTGACGCATGTAAACTGAATAACGATGTCCAACTCGTATCCGAACGAGTCGTGTTTTTGAGTCGGATCTCGTTTATGAATCAGTTGAACCTGTCCACAAATTTAGTCTTAATGATTCACCAATTGGACTGAAAACCTTCGAAAACATATTTCATTGATTCACTGCGAGATTTGTCTGTTTTGGACCGGTCCGGTTCATAATAAAGCGAATTAATGGACGGGAATCATTTGGTTCGAACATGATCGATTCCCAGTGAGCCAAATGATGAGTGAACTTGGTGTGAATTGACGTTGTCATCGTGCAACAAAACAAACATATTTTTATATAAATACATTTAATAAATAGCAAAAACTTTAAGCCAAGAGATTTAATTCATTTTAGAAATAATTTTTAGATTTGTTCAATATCGTATCAATAGCTTCAAATTTGGCTTTCAGTGCAAATTATAATAATGTTTGACTTATAGCTGCTATAAACTGAACAGGGACTTAAAAACCCTTATTAATAAAAATTAATATAAAAAAAATGGCAATTAAGTCTGAGAGTCAGAAAATAATTAGTAAGACGTTTTGGAACCGGCTCTTTGAATCGAACCACTCGAAAGAATCGATTCGCAGAAATGATTCGGACTTCTTGAAACAGGACGTTTAAACAACAAAGACCGTGTTGTTTTCACCCAAAACTTTGAGATTGCTGATGACATCCCTGTACATGACTGTTTTCAGTCTCTTGTTGACTGTTGTAATTGGAGAGTCAGGTTATAATCCAGTTAGTTAAGCAAGTTGTAGGCTTCTGCTCTGAATGGGTCCTTGTTTGATGACCATTTACATTGATCCAGAGTGCAATCATTTTAGGCTAATAGCCAACAGCAGTTTAGTAGTGATCCTGGAACTGTTTATGTAGTGGTTTTATCGTAATGAACCGGCGGTGTTGCTGCCTCAGGCTCTGCATGGACATCTGATGAAGAGCCATTTGCACGGTTTCCCTTATATGGCCAGTCTGCATTGTCATATACTGTGGGACTCACCTTAGTTGTGCAGAAATAAAGTCACAGCTCTTGTTTCTTGTAGTAGCTTGGCATTAATAATTAGTCTCAATCTTATCTAAATGAGAATGTTTGAGTCTCTGGGCCCTAGAAGGAAAATGTATACGTTCAATGCTGTCCGTCAAGGTTATCTGTGTTGCTTTCTAGTTTTTCATATCTCAGCTGACAATATAACATGTACTTTGCCCTATGTAGCTCCCTATAGTGGCAGGCCTTTGCCTATCTGTGGGCTGGGACTTAAAGGGATAGTTCACCCAAAACATATTAAAATTTTGTCTCACTCAAGTTCTTCCAAACCTGTTTGAATTTCTTTCTTGTGCTGAACACAAAAGAATATATTTTGAAGAATATGGACATCATTGACTTCCATAATATGGGAACATAAAAATACTATGGAAGTCAATGGTGCCCCTTAATTGTTTGGTTATTCTTAAAAATATCTTTTTTTAACAATTAAAAAAAAAAAAAAAAATACATTTATTATTTCTGAATTTAATAATAAAGTGTGACGCATACATAAACTAATGCAATTTATGTTTAGTTTTTTTAACCCTGTGCGACTTAGGTGCAATTTATTTTCCCAAAACATAATGTTAATCTCTTGCTTGTGTATTGAAGTAATTCTGTATCCGCTAATGCTGTAAGTTAGTATTTCAGACTAATTCAAACCGTCAGTTTGTCTTTTTGAACTCTTCATTAAAACAACTGACTCAGAGTCATTAGTTTTGGGAATTGGTCACATTGCAAAATATGTGCAAAAAATTCCTATATATTCTATTATCCTTACTATGCATGAATAATATAAGCCGCGATTCCACCGCAAGTACTTTCCCAAGGAACTTTGAGGACTTTGGGGTGGTTCTCGGTGTGTTTCGACCACAGGAACCAGGGTCTAAATGAAGTTCCAGGTAAAAATTTCCCCCTCAGAAAGTCCCTGCTCACGAGGTAGTACTTCAGGGACTTTCGGGGATGGGACTTGGGTGCTGAACCTGCTGATTGAGTTCACACAGCATTTTGATTGGTTGACTCCATGCAGCAATTTTAAAAGTCTGTTGTGGCGCATGCAGTAAGAGTTGTTTGCTATTCGAATCAACAATAGTGTTTAAAAATACGACCGATGGCTCGACGACGAGGTTCAGTCTTTATTAAGCGTATGTGTGGAGGACGAAATCCAACGGGAACTGGAAAGTCGCACGCAGTTCTACATCACCGGACTAATCTTCACGGTACTTTAGACCGCGATGGAAACGCAGACAGCAACAGGTCTGAGGGGGAAAAAAAAGTTCCTTGGACGAATTGTTCTGGGTAATTTCGGTGGAAACGAGGCTATAGTTAATTGTGTTTTATTATTCGCATTTAGCATTGTGAGAACATAACTGCATACCAATTTCTGTATACCACAGCCAACCACTGCCTTAGGAGGCCTTACTACAACAAAATGTTGCTGCTTAAATGCACAAGCTTCATAAAGCAGAATTGAGTTTCACTGCAGTCAGCTAAATTATATTTGAAATGGTCCAGCTTCTGTATTTGCCAGTTAGCAGGAGCAGCCTGCAGTTCTCCACTGGTCGTGTGTGTTTGGTCTTTGACAGTGTAATCCATGTAGGTCCATCGGGACTCCCTCCCGCAGCCTGTTAACGTTGTCCCGAAGGCTCGGTAATGATCTGATGGCCTAGTCCTGTCTCATCCATTAGCATTACGTGTTATATGGTGTGTGCGACCACAGCCGAAGGAATGCTCCGTCTCAGTAGGTCTTAATGAAAGCTAGTGAGTATAGAGTAGCACCAAATTACATTGTCATCACAACCTACGCTAGATACTAGAGATGCACCAATACTAAATTTGTCTGCTGATACCAATAGCCAGTTATTCAGTATGATATCTGCAGATATCCTTTCGCGAGCTCCTCCCATAATGGGTGGTTTCAGGTTTCGGATTACAAAATTTAACTAATTTAGAATCAAAACCTTTTCTAATCTTGACAACGCATATCGTTGGAAATATCTGAGTCTCACGGTTCCGTATCTGATTGTTTTGAACTTGATAAATTTGTTGCAGGAGAATGTATTAAAAATATTCAATAGCATGTCGGCGACTCTATTTTTGGTACAGCGCCTAAACAAAATCTCATAAGAACTTCAATTTTTGTGATATCAACTTCAAATTTGGTTAGACACATGGCTTTCATTTTATACCAATTTTAGAGTCAAATATATTTGATAAAACATTGGATGGGATGCATGTTACAAATAATGTTTGGTGTAGGGGAAAACTGCGGACCTAGCAACCCTAGCTTGAACTATGGGTGATTTATAGGATCAAGTACAGCCTGCTTTAATGTCACAATTTTGCATTTTCCCATAGACGGCCCTAATTTGTTAATTTGAGTTACACATTTTCTGCCCCCTTTTGATATACAGGCCCTGATTATAGACTGTTTTTAAACAATTAGACGGTGGCTGATAGTGAAAATATCGCCCTATACCGATTATTGGACGACACATCGTGCCTCCCTACTGAATACTTACAAATGCAAGCCTGACAAGTTCTTTACACTGAATGGGATAGGTCAGCATTTGTGGGGTTTGGGTGTCACTGTCTATGTGAATTGTGTGTGAACATCTTGGAGTTTTGTCTGATCTTGAGCACTTATAGCAGTTCCTCTGTGCTCTTTAAGGCTGAGGGTGATGTAGCTTCCCTGAACAGACGTATCCAGCTGGTTGAGGAGGAGTTGGATCGCGCACAGGAGCGTTTGGCCACTGCCCTGCAGAAGCTGGAGGAGGCCGAGAAGGCTGCCGATGAGAGCGAGAGGTTAGTACAGCACTCTTGACACCCGCTTTACAGAAAGCATGGAATAGTGCAGTCTATACCGTTGTGTGGTGAAATACTGTAGATGAAATCTGTTAGATGTAGATATATTTGCAAGGTTATTGCTGTGCAGAACTTGAGTGAATCATTCTTGCTTGCTTTTCATTGAAGTGTCTCCTTTCTGAAGCACTTCTTTCTTGCCTTTTGAAGGTTGAATATAGCATAAAACATTTTAAATGTGAGCTGAGGACCATTTCATTTGTTGCACCAATTGGACAAATCTGCATCTTTGAGTCTGAATGTTGACTTGGAGCCGCACTCATCAAAACGTCTTGATAAACGCGGAATCTCGTTTGTGAGCAAACAGAACCAAATGAATGCTGTATTGTGTTTGTGAACAGAGTATTTTATTCGTGAATGAACCAAACCCAATTAATGGATTACACATTCTGGATCGATCGTTTGGGAACAAACCAAACCGAAGGAACGGCGTATCTCATTTGTGAATTAATTGAATCGAATAAATGCCGTATCACATTTGTGAGCGAACCGAATGAACACTATGGAAAAAAATCGCATACTCTGAGTAGATACTCATTTTAAATAAGTAATTACTCTGACTGCTAAAGTATGTTCTATGTAGTATGAGATGAGTGTCTAGCATGAATGTTATCCGTACATACATTTGCCTTATCATTATCATGTGACCTACCAGTGTCAGTTGCGTCACTTCACTGCCATTCACAAATCTTCTCCCGTGAACAATATGTAATATGTTACGCCCCAAATATTTGCATATGCCAGCCCATGATCAAGGGCAGCCAGTATTAACGTCTGGATGTGCACAGCTGAATCATCAGACTAGGTAAGCAAGCAAGAACAACAGTGAAAAATGGCAGATGGAGCAATAATAACTGACATGATCCATGATATCATGATATTTTTAGTGATATTTGTAAATTGTCTTTCTAAATGTTTCGTTAGCATGTTGCTAATGTACTGTTAAATGTGGTTAAAGTTACCATCGTTTCTTACTGTATTCACGGAGACAAGAGCTGTCGCTATTTTTAATTATTAAACACTTGCAGTCTGTATAATTCATAAACACAACTTCATTCTTTATAAATCTCTCCAACAGTGTAGCATTAGCCGTTAGCCACGGAGCACAGCCTCAAACTCATTCAGAATCAAATGTAATACATCCAAATAAATACTATACTCACATGATCCGATGTACGCAAGCAGCATGCGCAACGAACATCTTGTAAAGATCCATTTTGAGGGTTATATTAGCTGTGTAAACTGTTTATGCTGTTTAAGGCAAGCGCGAGCTCGGGGGGCGGGGAGCACGAGAATTTAAAGGGGCCGCACCCTGAATCGGTGCATAGTTAATGATGCCCCAAAATAGGCAGTTAAAAAAATGAATTAAAAAAAATCTATGGGGTATTTTGAGCTGAAACTTCACAGACACATTCAGGAGACACCTTAGACTTATATTACATCTTTTAAAAAGAAGTTCTAGGGCACCTTTAAGAATCTCGCTGGAAGTAGTAGTTCGTCCGGGTGCTTTCCTACTCTTTAATGAGTACTGTGAATTCGGACATAATTCTTTTGTCACATACTGATTTTCACCTACTAATATAGTAGGGAAGTATGCAATTTCGGATGCAGCCAATATTGCATTTGTGAGTGAACCAAATGAACACCATATCTTGTTTGTGAAGGAACTGAACCGAATGAACACCATATTGTGTTTGAGTGAATTGAATGAACGCTGTATCTCGATAGTGAGTGAATGAATGCAGTATCATGTTTGTGAGTGAATCGAATGATCACGGGATCTCTTTTGTGAATGGAATTGAATGATTATGGAATCTCCTTTGTGAACGTAGAAAACCGTGTGAACGTAGAAAACCGTGTGAACGTAGAAACTCATTTGTAAGCAAACCAAATGAACGTAGCATTTCATTTGTGAACAAAGCAAACCTAATGAATGGATCACTCATTCTGGATCTTTGAATGAATCACTGAAGAAATCTCTTTGGTGAATGATTCAAATTATTTAAGTCACTGGGGTGAATCCAAATTAATTTTAATTTACTCACACACACTCTCTCTCTCTCTCTCTCTCTCTCTCTCTCTCTCTCTCTCTCTCTCTCTCTCTCTCTTTATTTATTTTTTAACTTGAGTGTTTAATGTGAAGCTCATGCTCATTGATACGAGCACATCTAAAAAATAAAAAGAGGCGGAAAGTGAGCTGCTGCAGAGGAAATGCATAATACAATTTGTCATAAACATGAGACATGCTTAATATTTAAGGCTTTAAAAGTAACTCTTAAGACTAAGATATATAGTTAACACGTATAGTTTAAAGTGGCTTGCTCCGATGCTTTGAGACTGACAGATACTCGTGCTTTTTAATTTGTTTGAGATGTGGTGTTTTCCTCAGCGCATAACTTGAATTTCATAGGTATATTCTCCATCTGTAAATGTTAGATAGTCATGCAAATATTTCCATTTTGATGCCAGTAGTGGACAAGCCTTCTGCTAGCGAATCTCCTCTAAACTTCATAGACTTCCATGAACGAGCACCGCCATGCGCGTACGCGCCAAACAGACGGAGCGCAATAGGATCGCCATAATTCTGACTAAAATATACATTTTGCTAAAATATTTGTTGTTGAACAACATATGTGCCATATGCAGAATTTTAAACCTACAAGTTAGTGTATTTTTATTATAGCAGTAACTGTAAAGTGACTATTGTAATGGGGTAATCAAAATATAGGCTAATATGGCTAATTAGTGTGTGCTTTTGTTTTTATTTTCATTTTTAGTATAGTGAATTTAACTTCTGCTTAAAAAAGGATTATTTTTAATTTTAGATTGTAATGTAACAATGTTAGATTGTAATGTAATTTTCACCTTTTTGCACACATATAACAGACTACATGGTTACATTCACTATTTTTGTTTTAACAGCCTTCAATATGAATATTGTTTGTTGAACAACATTAGGTAGGATGTTAAATAAGATTTTTTTTTTTTTCTAAATGCAAATAGAAACATATAGAAAATACTGAGATATATACCACATATCGCCATTTAGCCAAAAAATACAGGTATGACTCTTTGCCTATATTGCCCAGCCCTAGCTCATGTCAGACATATTTAATTTGTAATGAATCTCATCTTGTCCAAAGTACAAACAGAAATCAAAGGAATTTAAATGAATAACCTTTCAATACTTCAATTTAAAGCTGCAGTCTGTAACTTTTTTGGTTAAAAATCATCCAAAATCAAGTACATAACCAGCCAGTGTTCAAAACTATCTCCTTACCTTAGGCTAATTCACAACAGTAAGCTTGTAATAGTTTCGAGTGGTACTGGTGGGCTTTCGTCTTTGCGTCATTAAGTCACATCTGTTTACATGAAGGAGTCCCAGCTAGTAGGCTATATCGTATGTGAGGATGACGGATCATTTATAGACTTTTCTCACAGCAGCTGGAGTTATTAAACTTATCATTTTAATGGCGGATTGTAATCCAGAACGGTCCAAATGACAATTGTCAGTCACAACTGGAGATTCACCCGTAGTCAAAAGTAAAAGACTTTGGACTGTGGAGTGGCTACAGAAATTTAAATCTACAGGTAATTCACGCAATGCTGATGTTGTTAACATTAACAATTTGAGAACGAAGTATAACAGTAATAATAATTTGCATGGTTTGGCATGATCAGAGTTAAGCGATTGTTAGTTTTAATCATCATTGGCAGCACCGCATCCACACCGATGTGGTGACTGACGGCAAATATTAGATTAATCCGCGCTGAGGAGCCGTGCCGATGCACAACGCACGTAAAGATAATTCCGCAAATAACTGCAGTTGCAGGTTTCAAACAGAGATGGCGACAAAGAGGCAAAACTTATGGACTGCAGCTTTAACAATCTGGATTGTCCAAATTAAAAAAAAAAATTAAACTATATTTCGTGATATACTGCATATCATTATCATGGTAATTAGTAATTACGTATGGCCATGTCATAAGAGTTGGTCCATACTGCCCGGCCCTATACATTATGTGTGTACGCAGAGCTATAGCATACAGTGGTGTTGTAGAGTACAAAGCAATCAAGTGTGGCATTCTAAAGGACTGTCAACCTGATTCACTTAAGCAGAACAAGTCAGTTGATCTGGTCCACACCCCGTCCCTCCCCCTCTCGCACTAACTGTGGTTACTGTGTGCAAGGGCTCCACCGCTGTATTGCTATTGAAAAGACAACATGCTGCCACTTCCTAGCCTGCACCGCACATCTGGTGCCCTGCATAAAGACTGCTAGTGTGCGCGCTGAGGGAAGTCCGTGTAATTTAATCACCACGACCACGAGCCGACATGAGTAGTAACTTCGTAGTTTATCTGTCTATCGGTCTATCTTGAAATGCCTCTGCATATAGTATAAAATCAAGGTTATTGCAGATGGTTGTCATTGTGTGATGCTTTTTTTGGCCTAAACAAGTGACGTGAGCTGTTTGCGTAGAGCCAGTGGGTTTCTGAATAAACAGCAATTTGTAGAGGCACTAGGCTGCGTTTCCCTTCCTTTGTTTGCCCACACAAGAGGCCCTCTGTCTCCGGCGCAGTGCGCCTGCATAGAACCACTCTGTACCGAGACCTGGTCTAGCTCTTAAGTGCTTTTTCCATCCCATTCATCTGTTCTGACAGTGACTGTTCTGACATTATGAGAAAACATGGGTTTAGAAACCAACAGCTCAAGAAAACTCTGAAATCAAAGACAATGATTTAGCAGAGCTTGGCTGCAGACATGTTGGCGGCTGTGAATGTAATTTGTGGCGAGTTATCGATCCAGATTGAGTCATAGAGAGATTTCTTTCTTCCTTTCACTTCATTTCTTGTTTCCTCCTTCCAGAGGCATGAAGGTCATTGAGAACAGAGCTCTGAAGGATGAGGAGAAGATGGAGATACAGGAGATCCAGCTCAAGGAGGCCAAGCACATCGCTGAGGAGGCCGACCGCAAATACGAGGAGGCAGGTTTCCTCAGTGCACACACAGGAAAAAAAGAAACAAATGACTTCCTGCCTTGTCACATGACCTTTCACACTTAAAGTGTGAGCAAGCAGATGCTTGCAGTTCTAAGAAAGATTAGTTGTATTTTGTAATCTGATTAAATATAGCTTTGAGGATTTTTTGTTTTGTTTTTCATGTTTTTGTTTTGTTTTCATTTTGTCTTTGTGTTTTGGTTTTGTCTTTTTTGTTTAATATGTAGAAAGTGTACTTTTCATTCTTTAATTGGCTACAAGTACAAGTGTGTAATTGTCCCATGATCTGGCGTGTGTGTGCAGGTGGCCCGTAAGCTGGTGATCGTTGAGGCTGAGCTGGAGCGCACAGAGGAACGTGCCGAGCTGAATGAGGGGTACGAAGCTTTCCCGCAGCCTCTTGCATGTCTGCACAAACCTATACATATACATATTCATATTCAATATGCATGTGCCCGACTCTCTTCACACACTCACACAACTTCACAGATTTTATGTCAGGACGCATACACACAGGACACATTCATATGATGCTAACTAGCTAGCTAACCTTTTTACTTTTCTGAAGTAAAAGAATGCAAAATGCAGTCGCTAAAAAAAAGTTTTTAATAATAATAAAAACTAGGGCTGGGCGATATATCGCATGCGATTGTCACGCGCATTTCGTCAGTAAAGCCGGTTCCCTGATTACCGCTAAATCGCCATCACCTGCTTTCAAATGGAGCGGCATTTAATAGACAGAGCCGTAGATCACTGACAAGCTATGCAATATCACGTTCATTATCGCAGATGAATCCCCTTCGATAATGAACACGATATTGTGTAGCTTGTCGGTGATCTACGGCTCTGTCTATTAAATGCCGCTTCATTTGAAAGCAGGTGATGGCGATTTAGCGGTAATCAGGGAACCGGCTTTACTGTCGAAATGCGCATGACAATCTCATGCGATATATCACCCAGCCCTAATAAAACATTGGTTTCTCTGTCAAACAGTCAATTGTAATAAGAACCTCTTCTGACGTCAGATAAATGTTAAGTGTTGCCAGATCGGGTCAACAATTTCCAGCCCAAAAGCTCGCTCAAACCCGCCCAAATCATTCACTGCCAAAAGAATGCGATTGAATTCTATGGTTTATGACAACCAAGTTGTTAGAGTACCATTTACTCCTTAAAACTAAATAATGATGACATAATTAAATTATAAAAATGAATCAATTCTCCTTCCAAGAGAACAATACAACAGGAAAACGGATCAAAACATGGCAAACACAGTAAAAGAAAATTTAGCAAATGGCAAAAATGTTTCTACCCAAACAAGTAGAAACTATTAAGTATGTCAAATATTTGCAGTCAAGAAATTAACAGATTTTAAACCTCACACGCACACTTAAAAGCCGAAAATGTGACATTCGTGTTCAGAAAATTAGTGACAATAATAATAATAATAATAATGCACTTTAAGTTTTTAAACAGAGCTAGTGTGTCTTTCTTGAAGTACACAATAGCCGCGTTTCCACTGCCGGGCCAAAGGCGGGTGTGCTAGTGTGTGCCAGGGCCGGTCGCGTTTCCACTGTCACTTCCGGGGCTTGATCGTGTCTCTTCGGTGCTTCCTCTGTGCCAAAGGCATGGGTTTTTCAGCCCGCCGAAAACCTTGGTCCAAAGCGGGCCAGCTGGGGCTTGAGACGTGGTCCAGGTGAAAGGTGGAGCTAATCTTAGTCAGGTGATGGTCTACACGCTGAAATGGGTTGGGTTGTGTGACGTTTGATCAAGGGAGGTGTGTTTAAGGGCGGTTTTTAGATCAGCGCTGCGGAGCTAGCGGACCGACAGTGGAAACGCAACTTTATTTTGGCCTCTGTGCCTAAGGTCTGTGGCCCAGCCCGGCACGCTGTTAGCCCTGGCCCGACAGTGGAAAAGCGGCTATTGTTGAACATAACGCAGAACTTTGCACAGCCAAAACTGATTAATTGTTGACTTGACCCTCTTTCAGCAGTTGTCTAACTGGGACAACTGCAGATGTCCTGATCAGGCCAGTGTGCACATGACGATGGACAGTAGTCATAATTCCATATTCGATTTCAATTAAGTCATTCAACTGCTCTCAGAGTTGGCTATATTTATAAAGAGCCTTCGAGTCATCTCCCACCACAGGTGTAATCCATGTTTGGAGAGTTAGGTCACACTCCCACTCTTTACTGTCGACACAACTGTATATTTATGCCACTTTGGAATAGCGATCATTTGAATATATAGCTGAAAGTTATCATGATAAACCTGATCGCTGATTGGCTAAAAGTGCGTGCTCATCAGCGACGTCAGTGCCAGCGAACTCTGCGGTGGGCCTGTTTTAGTAACGTCATGACTGATTTTATGGAGTACATGCACACTTCAGTTTTGTTTATTAACCAGTAACTTATAATTTACTTTGAAAACCGCCAAACTGGTCCACCCGCCCAAACCAATTTTTAACCGCACAGTCAAATTCAAAACCGTCCGTCCCGCCCCCTGCTTTTTCTGATTGGTCCATTAGATTAGTTCACTTTAGAATTAAAATTGTCTGATAATTTACAATTCTTCAGTCGAAAAGAAATTAAGGTTTTTGAGGAAAACATTCCAGGATTTTTCTCCATATAGTGGACTTCAGTGGCAACCAACAGGTTGAAGGTCGAAATTGCAGTTTCAGTGCAGCTTTAAAGGGCTTTAAACGATACCAGCCAAAGAATAAGGGTCTTATCTAATGAAATGAACGGTCATTTTCTAAAAAAAAAGTATATACTTTTTAACCACAAATGCTAATTTTACACTAGCTCTGCGATGCGCCACGCATTATGTAATCATGTTGGATTGGTCCAATCCAGTGTCTACAAAGCGAATGTGCAAAGACCAAGTCAAATGTCCGTTACGAAAAAAAGGTAAAACAACGATGTTGAGTTTTTCGCCCTACCATGGTACTATCTCACTATATAACACTATATAACTTTTTAACTATATAACTCAATATACATTTTTTTTTTTTTTATTGTTTTAAATTTGTTTTTTTTTATGACCAATCGTTTCACTAGATAAGACCCTTATTCCTCATCTGGGATCGTGTATAGCCCTTTGAAGCTGCATTGAAACTGCAGTTTGGACCTTCAACCCATTGGTAACTGTTGAAATCCACTATATAGTACATCAAATAAGTAGTATGTCAGAGCACAAAGTATTCATAAAGCAGCTGACGAAAAATACCTGGATGACTGTCTACTTCTGCTGAGATTCTGAAGTGTGCATCTGACGCACATACCGACAGTTACTGTCAAGATTGTGTCCTGTGTGTACGTCCCTTAAGAATTTTACTCCCATTTTGCTGTTGGCTAATACCTGCCTCACATTCCTGTTTTTGTTTTGGTTGTCTTTTATAATGTTTTATTTTTGCATGCACTGTTAACTTGCATGTGGCCTGCGTTTGGAATGGCCTTCCCCTGCACACACTAACAGACGCGTTCGAAGATTACAGGATGAGGTTCGAGTGTTGGACCAAACCTATAAGTCATTAAAGGCATCAGAAAACCAGGTACTGCACATGACTCATTAGGTCGCATACACCTAACTGTCCCACCTGAGTGCGTGCACCCTGCTTGCTACCTGATTTGGTCCATCTTTTTGTTTGTTTGTAAAGCTTTTGGTTTCACGCCCTTCTAACTTAGCAGGAATGCTGCTACTCGAACACTTCTTGTAAGGTGTAGCAATTTGCATGCAGCAGATCATCACAGCACATTCCTGCTGTGTTATTTCGGTCTCCCGTTGTCCTCCACCCCAGTTTTGATTGATTTTTTTGGGTTTTGTTTCTTTTGTTCCTCCTCTTTTCCGGTTCCCTGATGTCAATATTTCCAACCTGCTTCTGGTTCTCCTCCTCTTCTCAATGTACCTTTCCTCCTCTTGTTCCCACTCCTCATCTTCACCTTCCTCCTCTCCTCTGCGTTGTGTGTGTAAAACACCAGCAAATGCTCTGAGCTTGAGGAAGAGTTGAAAACTGTGACCAACAACTTGAAGTCCCTGGAAGCCCAGGCTGAGAAGGTAGGTGTGCTGCTGCTGCTGCCCCGGGCACACCATCCACCCCTCCTCCTGAACAAACCGGGATTACCAGTGTCTTTATGTGTCACAATCCATCTTTGTCTGCAAAATGAGCCTCTTAGCAGAGGGTTACATCCTTTGCTGAAAATATCAGCTTAATTTTCTGATTTCTAATGCTTTTCTGCTGGTCTAGCTGGTGCATCAGCATAGCCTTTTTTTAAGCTTTCTGGTTGACCAAGAAAATCTTGTTAATGGTGAAATCTGGTTAAGCTGGTTCAGAAGCCTAGTGGAGGCACCAGCATCTAGAACACAGCATATGCTGGTGACCAGCTAAAGACCAGGGTCTTTTTCAGCAGGAAGTGTAAAGGCCCCTTCACTCCAAGAACGATAACTATATTGGCGTCCACACCAGCGGACGATATCGTTCTGTTTATCGTTCTATGCGCGCACTTGTTTTGTCGTCCGCTGTGTTAAATTCTCGAGCTCTTTAAAGTCTAGTGGATTCAGATTGGCTAAAAAATCCTTCTGAAAGTGATTCCAACGATATTGTTTCTCTGTGACGTCATCATTTATATTTGTGTTGTGAACTCTGCTATTTTTATATTTAGAACGATATTTAGAACTACATCTTTGTCGATATTGTTATTGTTATAGTTCTTTGTATTAACTTAAAGATTTAAGTAAATCAATCAAATAAAATAATAATTGTAATAAGTAATTTGTTTTAATAGCTATTATTATTATTATTATTATTATTATTACAAAATGATTGTTTTATAAAAACATTACTATTATTAATTATTATTATAATTATTATTATTATTAGTATTAAATAGTATTTATATATATTTTTTATAATTATAACTTTATACAAAATATTAAATATATTACTATTAAATAATATATTATTATTATTATTATTATTATTATTATTATTATTAAAAAATATTAGTAATTTGATGTTTTAATAGCACTTACTATTATTAAAAAACAACAAATATAATTATTAAATAATAATTAATAGTAATTATATTTGTTGTTTTTGTTGATGATGATTTTGTAATAATAATAATTATGATTGATAAAAATATTAGTAATTTGTTTTTAATAATAGCGTTTTTATTATTAATAATAATAATAATAATAATAATAATAATAATAATAATAATATTTAATAATAATTGTATTTGTTTTAATAAATTATTATTATTATTATTATCAAACCATAATTAGCATTATTTACTATCATTAAAAATATGAGTAATTTGATGTTTTAATAATAGCGTTTTTATTTAATAATAGTAATTATATTTGTTGTGTTTTTAATAATAGTGGTAGTAATAACTATTATCAAACCATAATAATAATAATAACATTATTATAATTATTATTATTATTATTATTAAATATATTGGTAATTTATTTATTTTTTATTTTTTTATTATTGTTTTAAAAGCGTTTTTATTTAATAGTTATTACTACCATTATTATTAAAAACACAAATATAATTACTATTATCAAACCTTAATAATTATAATTTCATAATTATTATTATTAAAATATTGTTAATTTTATGTTTTAATAGCGTTTTTATTTAATAGTAATTATATTTGTTTTTAATAATAATAGTGGTAGTAATAACTATTATCAAACTTTAATAATTATCATTTTATTATTATTATTAAAAATATTAGTAATTTGTTTTAATAATGGTGTTTTTATTTAATAATAGTAATTACATTTATTTTAATAAGTGGTAATAATTATTATTAAAACATAATAATTAGCATTATTTATTTATGTATTTATTTATTTTAAAAAATGTAATTTGATGTTTTAATAATAGCGTTTTAACTTAATAATAGTAATTATTTTGTGTTTTTAATAATAGTGGTAATAACTATTATCAAACCATAATAATTATAATTAATATTATTAATTCGATTATTAAAACATTTATTATTATTATTATTATTATTATTATTATCATTATCAATTATTTATTTCTACGATGATGGCTACTCTTAAATGTTTTGCTGATACAACCAAAGTAGATATAATTGAGTGTTACCTATGCTGTCCATGATTGTCATTTACAAAATGACAGTGTAAGCAGTCAGTCCTAGAGATCAGATATGGATATTATGTACAGTAACAAAAAGCCTAAGTGTGTTATTGAGCGAAGCGCTCGTATAATGTGAAGTGGTCATGTGTGCTGGTTTGTCGTGACGTTTGTCGTTCTTGTGATGTCTGCAGTACTCACAGAAGGAAGACAAATATGAGGAGGAGATCAAGGTCCTTACTGACAAACTGAAGGAGGTACAAACTTCTTTATCATCCTTCTCTCCAGGGGAGGCTAGTATTGTCTCCCTGTTCTGTTCAGTGCATTTAAATATATTATTGGCTAGAAATTACTCTTGGTTCAGGGCAACGTTTTTGTTTGCTGCAGGCCGAGACCCGTGCTGAGTTCGCTGAGAGGTCAGTCGCCAAGCTTGAGAAGACCATTGATGATCTTGAAGGTACGACTTTTATTCACTCATGCTCTCATACAGTGTCATTTCAGCCCCTGAATTATCATTCATTCGTGTGATTGTGAAGTATTCAGGGAGAAGCCGCTTTCGCTTCAGGTCATAAAGCTTTCAGCCTTTTATTTCTCTGTCATCATGCTGTTCCTCAAACCTCCTGCCCCACTGGCTTTCTTTCAGCTTCCTTATCGGTTCAGTCACACAATTAAGCATTACTTCTTTTCATTGAGCAGATCCACACACAGACTTCACATTGTCTTGTAAGGTGACACCGATCCAATTACATGCAACTTTATTAGGCTTTTATGAGCCTGCAGTTAAATAGCCTTCTACTGTTCTACTCGTTTAGATTTACACAAGCACAAGTTCATTTTCATAATTATACAGATGTGTTTGCACTTTGTTAATGTATCTGTGATAATACAAATTCCTGGACAGGGAGGCATTAGTAAGAACCTTAACAGGAATAGTTCATCCAGAAATTAAAAATGTCATTTTCTCACCTTCATGTCGTTCCAAACCTGTTTGATTTCATTTTCTTCTGTGGAGCATGAATGATGTTTCACAAACAAATTCCCACAGTGCACTTTTTCCATAATGGGAAATGATGCTGTTGAACTCCCATAATATACAATAAAAGCACCATAAACAAACATTTACACTAAAAGTTCAAAAGTTTGTGGTCTGTTAAGGAAATTAATACTCATATGCAGCAAGGATTCATTAAATGAATCAAAAGTGACAGTAAAAACATTGTAAAAATGTTACAAAAGATTTCTATTTTAAATTAATAAATGAACTTTGTATTAATCAAAGAATCCTGAGAAAAAAGAAAAAAAAAGCAAATCATCATATTAGAATGATTCCTGAAGGATCTGAAGACTGGAGTGATGATACTGAAAATTCAGCTTTTCCATCACAGGAATAAATTGCATTATGACAAAGTAAAAAAGAAAAGTTATTTTCACAATACTAGTGTTTTATTGTTTTTGATCAAGTAAATGCAGTCTTGGTGATCATAGATTTTTAAAAAAACATTAGCGTACATAACTTGTGCACTACATAAAGCGTTCAAGACGAATCATTTTCATCAGTTTTTTCACGGACTAAAATGAGACGATGACTAAATAAAAATGCGTTTTGAATGACTAAAACTGACTTAAATCTACTCTAATTTTCGTCAATGAATAAAAATGAGACGAAAATGAAAGCGAGGGACGATTTGGGAAGATATCCAGTCAGGACTGCTGTCGTGTGTGGAAGATGCGCACATTTGAAGTGTAATGTGCTGATCTAATCATGGGAAAAGCGGCGCTGTTGCGCACTCTAAAGGCTCGACCAGTGCATTTCGGGATGGTTTATAATTATTATTTATTTATCTATTTATTATTTTGTTTACACAATAATAATTGTATTTAATACATATATAATACTGTATTTAACTTCTATTTAATTCATAGTAAAATACTGTATCTAAGAACATTATTTGACACATTAATAAACCTTATACTTGTAAAATATATTGAATATAGTTAACTAAACCTAAAACCAAAGAAATCTTCATTACTTCAAATAAGCGTTAACTGAAATAAAAAAATATATATACAAATGTAAACTTATTTTATTTCATCTAGTTTCTAAGCTTTAGCTTAACCTGAGGTATTAAAATAACAAATAGAAATAAAAACTTAGACATTTAAAAGCAAAAACAAACAGACATAAGTTTTAGTAATTTGTGTTTTAACTAAATTTACAATAAAAGCAGAAAAACTAAAAATCAAATCTAAACGAAAACTATAATAGTACTTCAATGATAAGTGTGTCAATCCCTGAAAAATACTAAATTGTAGTCTTTCGTGTGTTTTTGCACTTGAACGGTCAAAAACCGTCCGCTTTGGTGAGCAAAGTGCAGTTAGGTGAACATAAATAGTTTGGAGAATATCAGATTCACCTATCAGTGTATTGGGTCTGTGTATTGTTAGAGAAATGCTTAATGCATTACAATTTAAAGGTGCCCTAAAATAAAAAATTGAATTTATCTTGGCATAGTTGAATAACAAGAGTTTAGTACATGGAAATGACATACAGTGAGTTTCAAACTCCATTGTTTCCTCCTTATGTAAATCTCATTTGTTCAAAAGACCTCCGAAGAACAGGCGAATCTCAACATAACACAGACTGTAATGTAACAGTCGGGATCATTAATATGTACGCCCCCAATATTTGCCTATGCCAGCTCATGTTCAAGGCATTAGACAAGGGCAGCCAGTATTAACATCTGGATCTGTGCACAGCTGAATCATCAGACTAGGTAAGCAAACAAGAACAGCAGCGAAAAATGGCAGATGGAGCAATAATAACTGACATGATCTATGATAGCATAATATTTTTAGTGATATTTGTAAATTCTTTCTAAATGTTTCGTTAGCATGTTGCTAATGTACTGTTAAATGTGGTTAAAGTTACCATCGTTTCTTACTGTATTCACGGAAAGGAGCCGTCGCTATTTTCATTTTTAAATGCTTGCAGTCTGTATAATTCATAAACACAACTTCATTCTTTATAAATCTCTCCAACAGTGTGTAATGTTAGCTTTAGCCACGGAGCACTATCAAACTCATTCAGAATCAAATGTAAACATCCAAATAAATACCATACTTACGCGATTAGACATGCTGCATGACAAACACTTTGTAAAGATCCATTTTGAGGGTTATTTTAGCTGTGTAAACTGTTTATGCTGTTTGAGGCAAGCGCAAGCTCGGGGGGTGGGGAGCACGAGAATTAAAGGGGCCGCAGCCTGAATCGGTGCATAGTTAATGATGCCTCAAAATAGGTAGTTAAAAAAATTAATTTAAAAAAAATCTATGGGGTATTTTGAGCTGAAACTTCACACACATTTAGGGGACACCTTAGACTTATATTACATCTTGTGAAAGAATGTTCTAGGGCACCTTTAACCTAATTAGATTTTAGTCGACTAAAACTAAAACAATTTCCGATGGCTAAAATATGACTAAAACTAAATGGCATTTTAGTCAAAAGACTATGACTAAAACTATATTAAAATTTGCTGTCAAAATTAACACTGTTCAAGACATCAATGACATGAAACTCTGAAACCAATTACATCTAGACAAGCCATATTTGAGTTAAATGAGGTTTGGGAACTACGGCGTGCAGGAAACGAGCATTCTGGGCATTTTCCAATGTTTGTTTTCCACTGATGGGAAAAAGTCATACAGGTTTTGAATGACATGAGTGAGAAAATAAAGGCGAAATGTTAATTTTCGCTAGTCGAGACAGGTGACCTGTGAGCGAGTGGCTCTGACGAATGCGTCTTGTTTCAGTTCCTTTCCATTCCTCGTTAACTTTATTTTCTGTTTTCCCTCCACACTCTTCACATCACTCTCTCGCTGTCTGTCTCTCCGTTCATTGGGGCCTGTCTTGCCGCTGGACTGGATGCTTCACTCCTGCACCTGTTTTTATACCCCTTCCACTTCTTCCTGTCCACCCTCCTCTGTCCTCCCCTCCATCAAACCCGATAGATGAGTTATATTCCCAGAAACTCAAGTACAAAGCCATCAGCGAGGAGCTGGACCACGCTCTCAACGACATGACTTCAATGTAATTCATCTGCGGTCTCTGCCTGTGCCTGTGCCCCTCCCCTCCCACATTACCCATAATCCCCCTCTCTAAATAAGGTGTTGTACCTTCAGTTCACACACTATGACTCTTTCTTCTGTTTAAATACTCTGCTATCTCTGTAACTCTACAAGACACATGGTCCGTGTTATAGGTATTTTATGTGTCAAGTCGTTTGCTTATTGCAAATTCTTCCTTGTGTAAAATTGTTGTGGCCATTGCTTGTAGAGTCAGTGTATAGGAGTTTTGTTTTTTGAATTCATAACTATTGTCACTTTATTCAAAATAATCTTGCCAGAAAATGGCGACTCCTAACTATCTCAAATCTTTGGTTAAACTTTTGTTGGTCAGTACTTGGGCTGGGCAATATAGCTTTTAAAAGTTTATATATTTATGTTGTGTTTATATGAGTATTTAAATATTTTAACTTTTTTATATATATATATATTTGTATTAAATTATATAGTAATATTTAACATGTAGAAATTCACAGAATAAATATTCTTTTTTTTAAATATCAATATAGCAAGCATATTAATATGCTTTTATCTATAGACACTGCCGGTTAAATGTTTGGGGTCAGCACGATTTATTAATTTAAATTTATTATTATTTTTTTTAATTAATACATTTATTCAGCTAGGAATGTTAAAAATTTGCTTTTTTTTTTTTTTTTTTACATTCAAATTCAAAGAATCCTGAGAGAGAGAAAAAAAAAGAAGAGAAATCTATCACGGTCCACAAAAGTATTAAGCAGCACAACTGTTCTCAACATTGATTATAATAATTAGAAGAAAACCAAGTTTAAAACCGTGGTTTTAAACAAAGTCCCTATAAGACAAGTCATTTCACTTGGCCGCCATCTTTGAAACGCCTCTCGGGCATTCGAGAGCATCTCCTATCTCTTTAAATGGGGAAACATCAAATTCTCCAAAGCTGTTTGCCAAGCTTTCATATTTGAAATCACAAATAAAATCTGACAACAACGGTCTCATAAATTTTGTTTCTAAATGCATGAATCATGAGGAAAAAAATGTATTTTTCAGGCTGGATCAAGCGAATGCAGAGTCCTAAATGCACGTCTTTTGCACACATGACTGTTTCTATAGGAACCGGAGCTTCTAACGGCCGCTGAAGTGACGTGATTACTTTACCAATCGGCGATTGGCTCTTATTTAGAAAGCGGGACTTATTCCGCCATATTGCGCGTTACACTTTTTCCCATTCAAAACAGTATGGGTGACACGTCTTGTGTTATTCTATAGTCTTTGTTTTAAATGATGACAATATTTCACAATATTACTGTTTTACTGTATTTTTGATCAAATAAATGCAGCTTTGGTGAGAATAAAAGACTTCTTTCATAAAAAAATATATTACCGACCCCAAACGTTTGAACGGTAGGTTTTTGTTTTTTTGCGAAAACATTGGGATTTCTGTGACAATGTAATCACAGAATCAGAATCTGTTCAAACAGATTCACTAAAAAAGTACTGATTCATGAAAATGAATCAGACTTTCTGATATTGTTGCTGTCTTAAGTCACCCATCTAATCTCATACTTAAAGGGTTAGTTCACCCAAAAATAACATTTGTCATTTATTACTCGCCTTCATGTCGTTCCACACCCGTAAGACCTTCGTTGTCTTCGGTACACAAATTAAGATAATTTTGATCAAATCCGAGAGCCCCATAGATAGCAACACAATTAGCACTTTCAAGGTCCAAAAAATGTAGTAAAGACATTGTTAAAAAGTCCATGATACTACAGTGGTTCAACCTTAATGTTATCAAGTGACGAGAATACTTTTTATGCGTAAAAAACAGACTTTATTCAACAATTTCTTCTGTCTCTGGCGCTTCCGGCTTCTATGTCAGAATGCTGGCTCATTATTGGTCGGCATCACACGCATGCGACACAGAACAGAAGAAATTGAATAAATTCATTATTTATTTTCGCGCACAAAAAGTATTCTCATCGCTTCATAACATTAAGGATGAACCACTGTAGTCAAATGGACTATTTTAACAATGTCTTTACTACATTTCTGGGCCTTGATTAATAGTCTTATAGCCTATCGGAGGCCAGAAAGCTCTCGGATTTCATCAAAAATATCTTAATTTGTGTTCTAAAGATGAACGAAGGTCTTGCGTATGTGGAACGACATGAATGGGTGAACCAACCCTTTAAGCCATTTTACTATCTTAAAATAATATTTAGGATGTTGCTTAATATAACACAAACCGAATAATATGAAATGCCTCTAAAGATTCACTATATCACCCAGCCCTGTTGGCAGTACTGTGAAGTCTTAACAAAGCATGTGATGTATATTCAGAAATGTACCACAGTTGTACAGTGGGAAGCGTTTCATGCTTGGTGGCTTCCTGTGTGTGTTTGTGGTGTTTTCTCTCCTCTGGTGTAAAATTCATCTACTAACAAGGTCTCCTTCTGTTCAGAAGACAGGCCCAGTGGCTTCTGATCTCATCTGTCGACATCATGTTAGATGTCGTGTCACTATGTAGTAGTTCTTTAGGAGCGTGTGCTGCTTGGTAAGACAGCCGTGTGGTTGTGTGGCTCCCCTCTATGGCGATTCAGCGTACGTTTCTAACTCTATCAGAGATTAACGGGAGGCTCTTTATAATAAATATCCCTCGTCCCTTTCGGACGGTAAGCATTGTGGCTCCAGTGTGTGGTGGTTTCTTCCCTTTTCTTGTGTTTTGTAGTTTTCTCTGTCCCTTCCATCACTACATTTTTTACTTCTTCCCCCTTGTGCAGATAAATTGTTCATCAAAGACGCCTCCCGCTGGCTGAACGACATCACTCTGCTCTTTCCAGCCTTTCTTTTCCTCTCATCCCTCTTATATGCTTCCCACCCTTCATCGATCATTGTGTTTTGTTGCCCATCTCTTATTGTACAGAATCTTTATGTAAAACTATGTAAACCTTCTTTTTTTTCCCTGTTTTGTTCTTCCTTTTCATTTCTATGTGCTTTTATTGCTGTGGCTCTAATAAAGTCAGAAGCGTTGGTAGACGTCCTCTATGGTTATTATATGAGATGTTATGGACATTCAGAGAGGTGAAAGCCAGGTTCTGTTCCTCAAGTGTTTAATAAAGCCGATGTCTTTTCATGTGGGGAACGTTCCTAGAGCTCTGCAAGTTGGTTTCTGTATATTTACATATCAGGCAAATTCATTCTCTCCTACTATTCAAATTTCTGTGGGTTTCTAATCAAGTTTTGTCATGGAAGTAGATGACGGTCGCTTCTGTTTTAACATCTGTTCATTAAACCGCATGATAACCTGTCGGGCTTGTACTGCACTTGTAGTAAACTTTTAAAAAAAGATAATGCGTCGACCGCAACTTTAACCTGTGACAATAAACCTATTCTCACCGTTCAGGAAAAATAGGTTTCGTGAGCTGGCATCGCTAATACTTTGGGTTGGGGTTTTGAAAGTATCCCTAAACCAAAATGTACATGTTAAATGAGAGATCTCATAGACTTGCATTAAGAGAGCAGGTCTGAGCCACATCTGAAGATGAAAATATCATGTTAGCTGCTCATAATGCTTTAAAAACAGTTATACAATCGTTAGAAAATGGGTATTAATGATATTTTAAACAAATTTCCCACTTTCTGCTGAACAAGAACAGTGTTAGATATATAATAGATATATCTTTAATATTTCATGATTTTACAGAAAAATCCCACAGAAAGTGGGGAATTTTTAATATATATATATATTAGGGCTGTCAATCGATTAAAACATTTTAATCTAATTAATTACATACTCTGTGATTAATTATATCTAAATTAATTGCATACATAATTTTTGCTGTGAAAGTATTACATATTTCAATTCAAATGAATCAATGCAGGGTTTTTCCCTGGTCAAAAATGGTCTTCGGTGGTGACAGACATGGTCATCCACACAAACAGTAAAAAATGCCCTACCCACGTGATCTGCAAGCACAATACTGACAATAAAGTACCCGACACTCTCACTGTAATTCTTTCTTGCCCTCTTTGCAAAAAAAAAAGTGATTTTATAGCTTTGTAAGAGAAGATGCTTTTTTGCTAAACCTGAAAAGTATTAAAAAGTAGCATTTAGAAGTTATATTAACTAATAATATAATTTTCTACCATATACAATTGAATGCACCTCACTAACAACAACTTGCTTTGTTCTGGTTTCACCTCACTCCAGTCTAAACTAACTGATTTTATAGGTAGGCCTAATTTACTACACATAAATAACCTGAAAATACTGTGGATTATTAAGGCTAATTTTACTAACCACTCTTGCTAAATTTCAGAGTTGTTCAAGTAAATGATTCATTATAGACCTTGTGGACAGATCAGTTGTTGTCATGATTCATTAAAATGAATGTTCATTAGGTCGCGAATTGGACATTAGCGGACGTTGACGCGTTGCGTGCGAATCTATCGTAAAAGGTTTGTCATCACAGAAAACACTTCACCACTGGATAGGATTTTCTTTTTGTTTACTGAAAGTGTGGTTTATGTCAGTGAAACATGGATTCGGTCTTACGAACTTTTAGCATTGTGTCAGTTGATTTAGATTATTATGTGTGAGGTAGAGAGAGTGCAAAGACGGTGCTTACTTTGAAAGAGCTCGCGCACGAGAACGACTCCAGGTGCAAAGGTCAATACGGAATGGATTGATCTGTGTTATTTTTTTTAACATTAATGTTTTTTAACGTTATTTTGACAGCCCTATAATTTTGACGGTAATATAATATATATATTTATTTATTTATTTATTAGGGGTGTAAAGAGAGACTCATCTCACGATTCGATAGGTCACGATACTGGTTTCACAATATGATCCGTATCACATTATTTTGAACACAACTTTAAAAAATGAAACAGATTTATTTCCAAAACATTAACAATTTTCAAATACTTTGTTGCACATACAACTTAATAAAGAATTTACAATATTTCAAGATTTAATTGAACCTTTTGTATGTAAATTAACAATTGACTAGGTGTCACTGAACAATAAAACTGAATTTTAACTTGAAATTAGAATTAGTAGTCAAGACAGAAATTGTCTTTGTTTTCTGACATTCGGCTCAAATCTCCTAATCTGCTGTTTACATGTTCTACTGAGGTAGGAGAGTTTAGACTCTAATAGGTTGAATCTCATCCCGTCCTTGTTATGGATCAACAATAAGGTTTTTCCTTCTGCTGGCATTTTCACTGGGCCTACCACAGAAATGTATTAATGGTATGTTTTAGCAACATATTTTATGCAGTATTAAAAAAAATCCATTAAATGTTACATTTAAAGAAATTTTATTAGGGTTTTCATTTGTGAAAATGTTTTCATTTACATTACATTTTTATGTTTTCTTACAATAAGTAGTTTATTAATTTTAGTAGTTATTTTAATTTGCAATAATAGCTGCTATAGTATAGTACAGTGGTTCTCAACAGGTTTGGACATGGGACACACATTTTCCTATGGTCATTAACCCACGACCCAAATTTTTAGGAATTTGAAGTATTTATTAGAAAGAAGTACCACTTTATTTAACATGCACAGACAGTCAAACCAAAAATTATTCAGATGTGTTTGATATATTTTTACTAGTGGCTGCAGGACACTTTAGTTCATTTATGTAAGTAAGGATAAAGTAAACTGTGACACATTATACCCAAAACTACTTCTTACGGTGGACTACCAGTAAAATTAATACAAATTTGGAACCAATAGTTATTCAGACACTTTGACCTGACCATGTTTTGCTTAATTGTTTTCTGACACAGTTTAACTCTGAGATCTTGTCATATTTTATTACCTTTTTTTAAAAAAAAAAAAAAAAAAACTATATGAAATGTTCAAGGTGTCTGAATAAATTTTGGTTTGACTGTACACTGTAAGAATATCACTTACACTGATGAACAAACAGTATAAGCCACTACATGAGCCACTACAGTCATCAAAAAAATAAAAAAAATAGCCCAAAGTGAAAATGAAGCTTACTGAAACTAGTTACCAAGGCAAATACATTAACATGAACTGTTAATAAGACATATGGACACTGATCCTGATGAATAGAATAAACATCATACCTGCATGCAAATCCTTCCCAGCTAACGCATGACACGCCAGTTATGTAAATCGTTGGTATTTTTTGGTAATTTCATGGCTTAATTGACAATGTAACTACGATGTTGCATGCTCATAATTTCCGGTTGAGGAACACTGGTATAATATACACACTATATAGTAGTGCTTCTCAACTGCAGTCCTCGGGACCCTCCACCCAGAATGTTTTTGATATTTCCTTATTCAACACACTAAGAAGATAAATGTGTTTTAAATGAGTTAGAATGATGGATGGATGGAGTGTTATTACTTTGCTACTTTGGATTAATAATTTGTTTGGCACTTCCAAGACTGTCTCAGGTCATTTTTTTTGACAATTTCATCTGTTCACCAACAACCACACAACACTGTATGACTGTTCTGTTAAACTGGGCCGTCCTTATTGTCGAGCCCTGCTAGTGGATACATGAGCTCTTACACAAACCTAGCGGTCCCTGCTGTCTGATCCCATCACAAACACCTCCTCCCAGGTTGGTTTCAGTCTGAGTGAAATGTTACTAACTAATCCCTCCAGCTGTTCTCATTTCTTCTTCACTCTTTTCTTTCTCTGTTTCTCTCTCTCTTGTCTTAACCTGCTGCGTTGCCCGCTCCTGTAGACCGTCTCTACCAGCAACTCGAGAAAAACCGCCTTCTCTCTAATGAGCTAAGAATGGCCTTGAATGACGACTAAAACTAGTGTGGACTTTTGTTTGTTTTATCACCAAATGGTGTCTAAAGTGAATGCTGATGTGATTTGAAAGTTCAAGAAATGTTTTTGTAACAAAGTTACACTTTTGCTGCCTTCAAGTCATGTTGAAAAGATCATATTTACAAAATAACAAAAGATTAACAAAAAATAAATGTTGATCTGTCACTTTTATGCACATTTTAATAATTATAAACAAACACTCTACCAGACAAAACTTTGGAATAATTCACCAAAACTACATTTATTTGAACAAAATTACTGTAAAAACAGTAGAAGAAATTAATACCTTTATTCATCAAGGATGCATTCAATTAAGTGACAGTAAATACATTTATGTTTCAAAAAATCTATTTGAATTCTATTTAAAGAACTCTGTGTAAAAGTATAATTTCAACAAAAATATTAAATAGCAAAAACAGTATAATAAAGCACCAATAATAATTGATAAATGTAATATTTATATTATATAAATTACAGATTTGTCTTTGCTCTTCATTGTAGAGGGGGAAAAAAGTCCTGAATTTGTCATTCAGTGAAAGAGAAATTGACCAAAGTGTCTTTTAGTGCAACCAAAATCATAATTATAACTTACGAACTCGTCCCAGAAGGACTTGAAGGCAGCATTTGGATAATGGATGGTTACCACTTTAATCAGGATGTCATTTAATGCCTTTTGCTTTATGCAAGAGTCAGCACTCTTTAACTGTGTTAGAGAATTATATACAGTATTAACACATGTATATCGGTGTGTGTATATAAATATATATAATGTACTCTGCTATGGTTATTTAAATGAAAGCATGAATTGAGTGTGTGAAGTCTGTTATAGGCAGTGTTGGGGGTAAAGCATTACAATTAAAAGGTTTGAGCTGCGCCCTCTACTGTACAGGCGTGATTTTGCATTTCCTTCAGCCTGAGGCTTATTCATGACGAGGCCAAAAATTGAACTTCTGGGGTAAAAAAACAAACAAACAAGCAGCCCAGGTGAGGAAAAAGTAACTAAGTAATCCAATTAGTTACTTTTTTTATTTTTTTATTTATTTTTTTTTTTTTAAAGGGAGTAGCAAAATATTGTAACGCCTTACTTTTAAAAGTAACTTTCCCCCACACTGGTTATAGGCAGTGAAGAGTCTGACAGTTATGCCTGCCGTTTTTGAATGAACATGCTCCAGGTATCCACTGCATGTTATTCCCTAAATGCTTTGCACTGATATTAACGTGTCTTTCACTTGATGTTCTAACAGAAAAACTCTCACATGCTAAAGAAGAGAACCTCGATATGAACCAGATGTTGGAACAGACTCTATTGGAGCTGAATAACATGTGAATCCTGGTCACATAATGATGATGATGATGATGATGATGTCTGCATTTTGTATTGGTTGTTTTTTTGTTTTTTGTTTTTTTCCCGTCCTGACAATTATCAGATTGAATAACATGTGCCATTTGTTACAAAAGCTTTAGTTTTCCTTGTATTTTATTTTATTTTTTATGTAATATCATGGTACATGTTAATTTTATTCTGATTGTGCACAAATGAAACAAAGTTAGCAGCAGTTGCACTTAATTCAATATATGCACATAACGGTTCTAGTGGACACGGTCGAGTCTAAAGCCAAGTTGAAATGAAATTGAAAGGTTTTCTTTTATAGTGTACATGGGATTAGGTTGTCCTGTGTATACTGGTGCTACTGTGAAGGCAGATGTCTAGCAGTGTGTAGCTTATAGAGGTTTATGATTAACTATGTACACTTTCTAATTTGGATATCATTCTCTGTGCCAATATCTAGCCCTAAAGGGACTTATTTACACTCAAACTTTTATTTATTTTTGTTTTCTTCCCATTTTGCTTCAGGATGTCAGGCAACATTATTTGCAAACGCTCTGAGTTCGCTTACGCCGAAAAAACCATGTGGTTCAAAATGTCCTCATTTTGAATTCGAAAAATATGATGAAATCATATTTGGTTGTGCCTCGTTCATTTTAGACATTTTAAATGTGATGTATTAAATGTATGTCATACATAAATGTACAAAGCTAAAATAAATAAAACCACTCCATTTGACATTTTCTAAAGCCTGGGGTCTGTTTTTGAGGAGTAAATAGCTGCACTTCTGCTCTGAATGTTGTTCTCTGTTAGCCTTTATATATTTACTATAGCCTTATTTTCTTATTATGGCAATACAGTCTACAGTCCAGAAGTAAAAAATGTTTCTCCATAGGGAAATGTGAGCTATGAGGTTGTTAATCGATGATACTTGCTTCTCATAAAGGCGTCAACTTATTTTTAAAATAATTCTTCAACGGCAGAATTCCTGGTGAAAAACTACATTACCCATGATGCTGTACAGAAGTTTCCACCAATCGGAGAGTTGAAACAAGCAAATGATATAATCAGGCTTTGTTACGTCATAAGTGTTTCAAATTTTCAATGTTTCACATGACTTTGGCAGTTTGATTCACGCTCTGAACCACTGATTCGAAACAAAAGATTCGTAAAGCTTCGAAGCTTCATGAAGAAGTGTTTTGAAATCACCCATCACAAGATATTGTTGAATAAAGTCATTTTGTTTTTTATGGAGTACAAAAAGTATTCTTGTCTCTTCATAACATTAAGGTTGAACCACTGTAGTCACATGACCTGTTTTAAATATGTCTTTAGTAGTTTTCTGGGCATCTGAAAGTGTTAATTATCTTGCTGTCAATGGAGGCTTCAATGAGCCATTGGATTTTATCAAAAATATCTTAATTTGTGTTCTGAATCTTACAGATCTTACAGGTGTGGAACGACATGAAGGTGAGTAATTAATGACAGAATTTTCATTTTTTGGTTAATTAACCCTTTAAATGAAGGGGGAAAAAAACTTAAACGTTTGAATACATTTGCATATTTTGCAATAAACTTAATGTATTACTTCTATACATATACTCAACATTTTTAAATGAGTAGTTTAAGAAAAACAGCATTTTTAATTAAATTAATTTGCAATGCTTTATGGGATTGTGGTTCTTTTCCTCACTTAAAGCCATTAATTACACTGTTTTGTACCTTTTTGTATTTTATCTGATTTTCACATTTTTGTTCAAATAAAAGTTTGTAATGTTATGATTCACTTTGTAGCTCGTTGGCTTGATTCATTGCTTAAAACACTTTTAAAGACTTTTTTTTTTTTTTTAGTTGCTATGGGAAAAATTTAAAGGGGTGTTTGATTAGTTAAAGTGAGAAATAGTGTGTAATGTTTCTGTTAGAGCATAAACAACATCTGCAAAGTTACGACGCTCAAAGTTCAGTGCATAGGGAGATATTTTCTTTTACAGAATTCGCTGTTTAAGGACTACAGTAAACGGCTGGTAGGACTACAATGAGCTTCTTTTCGGGTTGGTGACATCACAACCCCCAAAATTTACATAAACCCCGCCCCCGAGAACACACGACAAAGGGGGCGAGTTGTAGTAAAGTGTTGTTACCATGCCGTCATTTTAGACTGCTTCACAAACGAGGGTCTGGATTTGCACAAAAGATTAACATGACGGCACATGCTAGTCGATGAGTTGCTTCAACTCCACAGCAGCTACATAAATTTATCCACTAACCATTCAGAAATGTCCAGTTTCATTGTAACTTCTTCCTGAGTCTCTCCATCAGTGTCCAACTCCAGTTTGAACAATGTAAGGCTGAACACCTTTACTGAAAATCCTCATTTTGGCTGCATGAGATTCTCCTGCTTTGTTGTTGTTGAGCAACTGAAGCGCGAGCTGTTAAAGCTCCGCCCTCTTCTGGAAAGCGGCCGGGAGCTCATTTGCATTTAAAGGGACACACAAAAAACGTGTTTTTGCTCACACCCAAATAGGGGCGAATTTGACAAGCTATAATCTGTGGGGTATTTTGAGCTGAAACTTCAGACACATTCTGGACTTAAGTTAAAAATTATAAGTCCTCTTTATAGGCCAAAGTACCACCAGACATTCGCAGCTTCTGTTGCATAAATATCCCACTGGAAGATTTTAATTGCATCGTCTTGGCACTGGCAGTTGGAAGGTGTGGCATGTCACAATTCAGGACGTGAACCAACAGAATGTGTTCTGTGTGTTAAAACCGCATGATTTCAAAACCAGACTGTGCAGTTAAAACTTATGCAACATGTGCTGTTTGCAGTGGTGTTTCATGATCATGTCAAGGTGATGTTTTTAGGGCTTATCAGTGTTTTGACTGCAGCTATTTCAAACTGTCAATAAACCTAGAGCTGGACAGATGCAGGGTCTTGCTTGACTATTTCAGCATATCTTGGGAAATTGAATGCTCGAAGAATCCACTGAGTGTATAGAAAAATTAATTAAAATATTGTGACTTTTCCATGTATTCTGTTCTGAACACGGTCATGCGTTCCGGAGCTCCTGGCAAGGTGAGCTGGTCCTTAAAACACAGATATTGTGAAAGGTCAGAGGTAAGTCATACAAAATTAATGAATAATTCAGAATTCATTGGAGCAGAAAACATGAGCATGTGGGTTCCGGCGGTCGTTTTATAATACAAAGCGATTTGTTAAGTGATTGGTTTTGTTAATAACCCCAAAACAATGAACTAGAGTTCACTAAACTGCCTGTAGGCTGTGTTATGTGGCATATTTATTAATATTTGTCCTGAAACTGTCCAAGCAGCAGCTGCTCTCAACTCAACAGTCCGTTGTTTGTTGTTGTTGACAGCAGCTCTAATGCTGTCGGAACAGAATTCACACATCTGATTGGCTAACGGCTGAAATATGAGCCAATCAGAAGTTGGTTTTCAATGCCTCTACAGTTTTCAAATTAAAAGACCTTTACGTCTCATGGATGTTGTATACGTATTTTGTTCTTCCCTGTTCATTCTAACTGTAAAAAAAATGTAAAAAGTGGAGTACGATAGCTTATTTTTATGGGGGAAAAAAATTGGAAATTTGCTCCAATTTCCTTCACTATCCGATCGAGAAAAATAACAGAAATTCACACGCAGGCAGGAAGACCTGTGAAATTTATATTTAACTAAAATAAAAATTAAAGTGTTAGTTCACCCAAAAATAAAAATAATGTCATTTATTACTCACCCCCATGCTGTTCCACACCCGTAAGACCTTCGTTCATCTTCAGAACACACATTAAGATATTTTTGTTGAAATCCGATGGCTCCGTGAGGCTTCCATAGGGAGCGATGACATTTCCTCTCTCAAGATCCATTAATGTACTAAAAACATATTTAAATCAGTTCATGTGAGTACAGTGGTTCAATATTAATATTATAAAGCGACGAGAATATTTTTGGTGCGCAAAAAAGGCAAAATAACGACTTATTTAGTGATGGCTGATTTCAAAACACTGCTTCAGGAAGCTTCGGAGCGTTATGAATCAGTGTATCGAATCATGAATCGGATCGTGTGTCAAACTGCTGAAATGGTGACTTTGGCGCTCTGGATTGCTGATTCGATACACTGATTCATTTGTGCTCCGAAGCTTCCTGAAGCAGTGTTTTAAAATCGGCCATCACTAAATAAGTCGTTATTTTGTTTTGTTTTTTGCCGCACCAAAAATATTCTTGTCACTTTATAATATTAATATTGAACCACTGAACTCACATGAACTGATTCAAATATGTTTTTAGTACATTAATGGATCTTGAGAGAGGAAATGTCATTGCTGGCTATGCAGGCCTCACTAAGCCATCGGATTTCAACCAAAATATCTTAATTTGCGTTACGATGTTTAGCGAAGGTCTTACGGGTGTGGAACGGCATGAGGGTGAGTAATAAATGACATTACTTTCATTTTTGGGTGAACTAACCCTTTAAAATCACGAGTTTGTCAATGTGCTGTACATAAACTAAATTGATTTTACATTTAATTACATACTTTAAAAAATAAATATTAAATTATTTTTGCATGTAAATTCAAATCTGTTCATTTTAAATATAATAACAACATATTAAAAGTGATGGACTTTTATTCTGTAAAATAGTCGGTTGGTCAGCTGTCTGTCGCCGCTTCATACGGGAACTCTTTGCTGTTCTCTTTCTATAAACTATTTTATCACTTTTCCCTTATATTATTATTATCATTACTCGTAAAACAGTCATGTCTCGGTTACTGTGTTTATCACGGGGTCTCATATGCCAAAAATGTAAATACAGTGTTCAGAAATCCGAGCCCTTTGTGTCTTTGTTGACATCCAGAGTGAAGTTCAGAGATCAGCTGATGAAGAGATTGATTTCAACGCGCAGAAGACCTGTCATCCCGTCCTACAGCACCCGACACACGGCCTTATGGATGTTCGGCGTCGGGACGGGGTTTGTTCTGGCTCTGGGCTTGAAGTATCGAGATTCTGCCTCTGAACACTGTGAATGTAGCGTACAGAAGACAGACGGAGCTCAGAAGTATAGAGCTGCTGTTGAAGCCAGCAGAGACCTGCTGCAGCGGATAAAGGTACAGGTATCAGGACCACACTTCATTTACACAATACGTTATGGTTGTAATGTCATTTATTTTTCATTTAGTTTTTAGTATGATGAACATTACATTGTCAACAAGCTCTGCTGTACTTTGGCATATATTTGACAAACTTTAAAGTTTATTATTTAATATCTGTAATATTGATAATGTAATATTTATATTTTATATTATATAAAAAACACAAATAGTGTGATATTTATAATATATTGTAAATATTAAAAACATTTTTCATATTATTTGTATTTCTCAATCTTTATTTAATCAGTTTATTCAGTTATATTTATAAACTATATATTTTATTGATTGGTATGTTTAAATATGTTATGAAATAATGTTTTATTAACAAATATAATTATGTATATATTCTATTTATTACTGTAGATATATGGGTCATTGACGAATAAAGTTTTTAAAAGATTAAAAAAACAATTAATTTTGAAGTTTTATTAAGTGTTAACAATGAGATTAAGTGGTTTTTATAATCAATTAACACTGCTTTTGTCATTTTTTACAAGATGGACAAAATTTGTAACCAAAAAAGTCATTCGGTTTAACCAAAATTTTGGTTTTACCGAATGATGAAATTTTCAAACAATGCTAACAGTCTGATATCTAGCAAAAGGATAATCAAACATTTTATATTTAGTACAAGTTTTTAAAATATTACAACATTTTCCATGTTTGATAGCGGTTGTACCGAATGACTTGATGTTTCGGGACATGCGTATGAGCAAGTGAAAACATTAATTTTCAAAGTTAGTTACTTTGCTTCATGACATTGTGGTCCTTTGCAGGTGTCTGAATGATGTCACATCCTGTCACATGATATTGATCGCATGACTTGATCGAAAATGGTCCCTTTATATTGGTTACTCCAAATGACATCAATGAAATAAATTTTTCCGGACATTCTTTCTACACATACACATAATTTTAATACCATTTTGCACTATTTTGATATATGATGTTATAAAATCATGCCAGAATAAAAAAATATATCCATTTATTACATTTTTAAGATATTTTAATCACAAATGAAATGGCTGTATTAGCCTTTGGACGGTTAAACCGAATAACCTTTTGACACTTCAAAATCTTTAAAATACCTTTATATGTAGAAAAATATAATTAAAACCTTTTGGATTCAATAAAAAAGTTCTAGTTATATTTTTTTCTATGTTTTTTATATTGTTATGAACGCCTTTGGACAAAAAAATGACCCGTCACGTCATTGACCCATATGTATAATGCTATTGTATTAAAAATATTCTTTTGAAGTCTAATCTATTTTCTAAATAAATATCAAATCTGTCATAACTTCATCTTCTGGTGAAAGACATATGACGTCAGACGCCTACAATCATTTAGCCCGCATAAACACCACACATTTCTCACAATCAACTACTAGTGAATTTATTAAGTACCCACCCCCTTTTTTTCCTTTTTTCTTTTGACAATATGGCTGTGTCTGAAATTGCATACTCTCTTGATACTTATTTTGAATGAGTAATTACTTTGTGACCACTAAAATAGTAATTTCTATGTTGTATAAATGTGTGTAGTACGTAAAATCTTTCGCCATGTTGCCCTTATCACGTGACCTCCCAGCGTCAGTTGCGTCGCTTCACTGCCATAAACAAATCCTCTCCTGTGGCCTCATGGGATAGTAAAGTGTCAATCAATGTTCATTTATATACAATATGATATATATTTATTAATATTAGTAATATTATTTTCAAAATGTTAAAGTTTATAGAGCAGAATGGCCTACAGATAAGTCAAATAATTTTTCAGGATGAAGTTGGAGCTCCTGGGATGGTTATTGGAGTCTCAGTGGATGGCAGCCACGTTTGGTGTGAAGGTAGGAAGTCTTCCTCTGCATGTGCTTAAAATGAAAACTTTGAAGACTGTTTTGTGAACCCTGGCTGTGTATGTTCTCTCTGAGGCGTTGGCTATGCAGATCTGGAGAACAGAGTGCCTTGTGGTCCCGACACTGTGATGAGAATCGCCAGCATCAGTAAACCTCTGACCGCAGCGGCCGTCGCCAGACTCTGGGAGGAGGGCAAGATTGATCTAGATGCCCCCGTCCAAAAATACGTCCCTGAGTTCCCACAGAAGGAATTCGAAGGAGAGAATGTGAGTAGAAAAGAGGTTTTTAATTAAATTTATTTTAAAAATAATTTAATTTATGCAAATTATTACTCAGTTTACTTATGAAAATGTATGCTTGGGTTGGGCAACGTTGGTCCTGGAGTTTATCTCCAACCCTAATAAAAAGCTCAGCTGCCTTGTACACTTAGGCTGTGTCTGGGCGCCATCTTCTGGTCAGACGGGGGAATTCATTCAACAGTGCATTATGGGTATGCATCGGTTGTACATTCATTATTGCAGTGCATTGTGGGATTGAATGAGTGCACTCGAGAACATCCACTATGATTTTGGACATCACTACAAATGGATGTCCCCTCAAATAGTGCCCTATTTAAGGGTATAGTAGGCGATTTCAGACAGCCTTAGTAATCCTGAAGACGTTGATTAGCTTGTTCAGGTGTGTTTGATTGGGGCTGGAGCTTGTGGCACTCCAGGACCGACGTTGCCCCTCTCCCTGATAAACAATATATAATAATGTATTAATAATGAATTTGGTTTGGCTTAACATTCTTCCCTTCATCCTTAAACCAGGTCACAATAACACCTCGGATGCTCCTGTCTCACTTGAGTGGCATCCGTCACTATGAAAAAGATGCCAAAAAAGTGAGAGAGGACAAGGAGAAAGCAAAGCGCCTTCTGAAGCCCCTGGAGAAGAAAGAAGAGAAGGGCTCAGCTGAAAACAAAGAGAAGCCGAAAGCGGAGGACAACAGCGCTAAAAGCAAAAAGAAAAAGAAAGAGTTTGAGCAGGAGGAGTACTACCTCAAAGACAACTTTGAGAATGTCATCCAGGCTTTGGACTTGTTCAAAGACGATCCTCTGATATTTAAACCAGGTATGCTTTCATTCCACACAGAACAAAGTGCTGGTAATGTGTGATGATGCCTGATTTTAGATGATTCTGGTTTATTTTTAGAGCATCTTGCCTTGAAATCTTCATCTTTTTAAAGGAATCATTTAGTAACTCATGGCATTTCAAACCTGACTTCTCAAAATGAGAAGTTTAGCAAAATATCTTGACTATCTTGATGGACATTGACTACATTTACATGCTCCCTCATGATGCAATTGACCCTTCGCCGGGAGTTTGATTGACAAGCGATCTAACCAATCATAATACCGGATCCACCATTTTGTCTGACAAAGCAGTCAGGAGTTAGAAGATTAACCTCGGTGAACTTGAACTTGAAAAATGGTGTGTATTGACACCCCCCCTTAGTTACTGTTGCTTTGTTCAGACAAGCCATGGCGCTCTCACACCACACGCAGTGAAAAATACATTGCGGAGCAAAGAGGACACTGACAACACGTCGACAGACAAGACAGAGCAGGTTACTTATGATATTAAACAAAGTCCCAGCTTTCAAACTGTGTAATTTGTTAAGGTGCCATCGAACGTTTTTTTACAAGATGTAATATAAGTCTTAGGTGTCCCCTGAATGTGTCTGTGAAGGTTCAGCTCAAAATACCCCATAGATTATTTTTTATTATTTTTTTTAACTGCCTATTTTGGGGCATCATTAACTATACACTGATTTTGGCAGCGCGCCACCCCTTTAATTCGCCTGCTCCCTGACTTTACTGGCTGCTCTTGTCTAATGCCTTTCATAATGTTGGGAACATGGGCTGGCATATGCAAATATTGGGGGTGTACATATTAATGATCCCGACTGTTACGTAACAGTCGGTGTTATGTTGAGATTCGCCTGTTCTTCGGAGGTCTTTTAAACAAATGAGATTTACACAAGAAGGAGGAAACAATGGAGTTTGAGACTCACTGTATGTCATTTCCATGTAATGAACTCTTGTTATTTAACTATGCCAATATAAATTCCATTTTTTATTCTAGGGCACCTTTAAGAAATTCGAACAATAAAAAAACGTTTTTGTGGTTCTTTAATGTGTCGTGACAGATCGCTGTAGCGCCTCAGCTCAAGCGGCTCTTGAACCGATCATCTCTTCCTACTAGTTAATTTATAGCATCAGATAATCATGAATGAACATCAGAAGGAATGTTGTTTCAAATGCGGAAAGGAGTCAATGCACACCATTTTTCTAGTTCAAGTCCACCGAGGTTAAACTCCTGACTGCTTTGTTGGACAAAATGGCGGATTCGGAGTTATGATTGGTTAGATCACTTGTCAATCAAACTAGTGAAGGGTCGATTGAATTTATAATGAGATTTAGGCAATATTTCCTTAAAACTTTACCTCAAGTAAACACAATACTTTGTTCAAATTGATGCGATTAAGGACATAATTGTGGTATCCATAACTGCAAAATGCAAATTTTGTTTTTTTATTTTATTTAAAGGTTCCTAATGTTGTTTTGGAGGTATACTACAATAGCTTTATATGCATCCAATGTCAAAAAACACTAATTTTCTCATAATATATATTACAGAATCACCTCTTTTCTCACAGTGTCTGAAACGTTTAGAAAAAGGATTTAGTCTCTCTAAACCCCTCCTTTCTGAGAGTCTACTCTGCTCTGATCGGTCAGATGGAACAGTTTGTTTTGTATTGTATACTCTGCTCTGATTGGTTAGTTGACCCAGTCTGTAGGTGCATTCACGCCATGTTGTAATTACCGTTCTTAAGATGGGCTTCTACCTGTACCACCTGTCCATTGCAGATTAGTTAGGTATTGATAATGTTACCATAGAAACACATAAATCCCAGTCCAAGGACGTGAACAGCTCCGAATAGAACGCCACATGTTGTCACCTTGAGAATACGGTATTTACGATGTGTTGAATGCAGCATGTTGTGATTGGTCTACTCTTCTATGATTGGTCAGATGGCCCAGTCTGTTGTTATTGGTCGATTATGTTCTGATTGGATTGGCCAGATGGACATAACACATGTAATGTGTATAACACATGGCCATAGAAATGTGTTTTATATTTGACAGATGATTTAAACTATGGCCAGTAACACACCGACTGTATGTAAGTTGATCACTTATGCTGTGCGTTGGGGTATGTGAATAATGGCGGTAAAATAACCATAATTATTAGCGAATAATGAAAATTACATGTAAAGGGAAGTGAAGGGAAGTTACATCTTACTGCAATTAAGTCCTTACTCTGATTGTTGTAAATAATCACATTATTGGTGCACATGTCAATATTGTCTGCAGATGTTGTAATTTGACCTTATTCTCTCCTATATGACCCCTGTAGGTTCTACATTCCTGTATTCCACGCATGCTTTCACCCTGCTGAGTGCCGTGGTGGAGAGAGCAGCAAATCAGCGCTTCCTCGACCACATGATGAAGATGTTTCGTGAGCTGGGCATGCTTAACACCTTACCAGACGAAAACGACCCAATCATATACAACCGCTCGAGGTAAAAGAGGCATTACAATTCAAACACATGCTGCGTTCACGCCACACAAATTAATCTGCAGCTGTCAGGTGGTACAAGCTCTTGGAGTTTACAAGTTGTAATTATTCAACGTTCAACGAGGTTCAACGAGGATGTGGTCGGAATCTTGTAATTACGGTAATTCCGACATGGCGTGAACACACCTATACTTAAAAATTCGCTGGGTTGAGAAAAATCTGAAATGTTAGGGTGATACAAATCTACACATAAATAAATGTTAAAAAGAAAAAGTTAAAAACTGCAGTAAATAGAATATTTAAAAAAAATATTTTGCTTGCCAAATCACCATTTGATACAACCAAGTCATATGGAACAGTGACATTATTGTTAACTAAAACTATTAAAAATAGTTTTTGGTAATTGAAATAAATCTCAAATAAAATAAAATACAAATATCAGAACTTTATTAAAATATCATTCTAAATATGTTGGTGCCGATAGACCCGAGTTCGAGTCCTGGCTCGTGGAGCTTTCCTGATCCTGTCCCCCTCTCTCTCTTCCACTTCACTTCCTGTCTACATATTGTCCTATCATAATAAAGGCAAAAATGGCAAAAAAATAAATCTAAAAAACAAATATTATTGAAAATGTTAAAAAAATACTATAATAGTATAAAAATAATACTAAAATGTGTAGCAAGCAACATGAAGAGAAAAAAAAAGTAAAACAGGAAATGATATCATAGAGAAGACAAGTGTCAAGGTTAGCAATTCTCTTAAAATATCAGATAATTTGACCTCTTTACAAATAAGACAAAATTTTTTCAGGCTGCAAAATGTCATGTGGTGCGACTTCCCAAAAAAGTATTGATATTTATGAATAAATAATTATATTAATTGTAAATAAAAATGTTTTACCCTAAAAAATATATATATTTTAAAACTTTTTGGGAAAATAATAGGCTAATTAAGATGTGTACACTGACGTATTGAAGGTGTAAAGAAAATATATAATTATTTTTTAATTGATGGTTACACCACATGATGTTTTTAGAGTTATTATTTAAAAGTTGTTTTGAAAATGGTATAAAAGTTTTTCAAAATCATTTTAAAACCAACATTTTGATTTGCCCAATGGCAATTTCTAAAGGATTTTTCCTCTTCTTTTTCTTAAACACTCTTATTTATCACTGACCTATATACCACCTTCCCTGTTTTCTGCAGATTCTACCACTTAAACAAAAAGGGCCGTGTTGTGAACTGCCCCTATGTGGACAATTCGTACAAATGGGCTGGAGGTGGATTTCTCTCCACTGTGAGTGACCTTCTGGTCTTCGGTAACGCTCTGCTCTACAGCTATCAGATGGCCGAACTGAAGAACACAGACGGGCTGCTTCCTGGCTTCCTCAAACCCCACACAGCCAAAGCCATATGGGCACCGGTGGACAAAACAGAGGCATCGTGGGACAAAGACGGACTGTACGCCCAGGGCTGGCTGGTCGTGGAGAAACAGCAGAAATACGGGCAGTGCCGCAACCGCAGACATTACGTCTCGCACACAGGGGGCGCTGTGGGTGCGAGTAGCGTCCTGCTGGTATTGCCCAGAGAGAGAGAGCAGCCCACCAATCAGAAGCTGCTTCCTCCACAGGGGGTGGTGGTGACCATCATCACTAACATGCAATCAGTGGGGCTCAATACCACCGCGCTCAAGATTGCACAAACATTTGACAAGGCCAGGGACGAAGATATCGCGTCTGCTTGATGGCACTGTTACTTTTGTAGTCCTTTTGAGATATTTGTGGTGAACATCAGGATGCTTCTTTGTTTACAATGCTGAGGTGTGTCCATGCTTCAGTTTTAATTGAACATTTGTGCCAAGTGCTCATTTTGATAGCTTTTATACATATGTGAACTGTCTTATATGCTGAATGAATAAAAAAGTATTATAGAAACCTTTATGACGGCCTCCTTATCTGATCTTTTCATTTTCCTTCTACATTCGGCATGCAGTGCTCACAATATGGTGATTCATCACATTTATTAATGGGTTAGATAGATAGATAGATAGATAGATAGATAGATAGATAGATAGATAGATAGAGCTAGTAATAGGTCATGCTAGTGGTCACCACTAGATGGCAGCACTTTCATCACTTTCATCATTTGGCAAGTCAAACTAAGTTCATTTGACTTTCGATATTCTCTCTATTACCAATTCAGTCAGAAAACAACAAGTAGTCAAAGGAAAGGTTACTTTAATAAGTTAAACAGACATAAAACAAGCAATGGATTTCTTGTATATTTTTTAAATAAATTCAGCTTCTTTTTTAACTCATTAGTTTATAGGCCTATACTAGATTATAGAGTTTACATAGAATCTATAGTTATTGGTCAATATGAATTAATATACAAAAGGTTAATTTGTCACATGTATGCACAACTAGTTTAGCAGTTAAATCATTTTAAGTATTATAGTCATCAACTGTTTGTGAATTACTCACCAACAATCACCGCCATTTTTATTCTTTATAATAGTTGTTATTCTCTTTTTGTTCCCATGATAGCACACGTACATCTCTGAGACATCTATTTAATGTGCGTGTTTACGTCTTGAAGATTTTTCAGAGTCTATAGGACGTTTCCATGTACGTCTGCAAGATGTCTGTTAAAGATCACTTCATCTGGAAAGCATCTGCTGTTTATATCTGATAGACGTCTTTAAGATGTCAGTTTTACATACATTCTAAATCATAAACCTCTTAAAGACATTTTACGTCTAAACGTCTATTTGACATCTGACGGAAACGTCCTGTAGACATATTGCAGATGAGCAAACGCTCTAAAAAAAAAAAATGTCTTCCAGATGTAAACATGCACATTAAATAGACGTATCTGACGTATCTAATATTATTATTGATGTTATTATAGTTGTTTTTGTTGTTATTAGGCCTACTTTTTTGTTTTTATTTTTTCAGTTGTTTTTACTGTATTATGTTTGTTGTTATTATTAAGTTACTTTGTTGCTATTACTTTTGCTGTTTTTGTTATTATTACTATTACTATCGTTTGTTATTATTGTTCCCTTTATGTTTCCATCCAAGGTTGTAAATTTAATATTTGGAATATCGCATAAAACTTTTGCGAATATAGCACTGTTTCCATCCAGTGAGTCTCTTGGAGAAACTGGTGCCAAATATCAGAAAGAAAAATAAATGTTGCTGCAGTCAGTAGACACCATTGATGAAACGCAATAAACACAGTCAGGTTATCTTGCTGTCGGAGGTGGATGTTTGGGAACGCAGCCTTGTAAAGACAGTTCTACCAGAAAGACTCGGGAAGCAAAGAAACGTATAAATACAATTTATTCAACAGTATGAATGTAAATATCAAACAAATGATAAAGTTCTTTGGCGTAGGCCCCGTCCATAGTACAATCCGGAGGGTAGCAGACGTTTGCAGATCCTGCCTGAAGATGAAGGCAGGGGCGGAGCCTACCCCCAAAAGAACTGGGAATGTGAATGAAATACGCACCAGTTGGAGGATTCTTTGAATACGTTCCTAAATATTACCAAAGAGAAAGAGATAATGAATGCACAGACATTAATGAATGTTTAATCATTAACAGAAAGAATCATTATGTCATAGCTTTAAGGATGTCAAGAATGCCGCATAGCCCATAACATTGCCACATTAGGTCGAGCATGAAAGCAAAGTAGGCCGATAGGTCAGCGTATAAACATGTCATGTAGATCATGTATGATGCCGCGACAGGCCATAGTGAGGGGAAGACAGAGTGGATGAATGAGATACCCTGATATGCCGAATAAAGCAAGCCATATAGATGTAAATAGTAGGAATAGAAACTGACGCCGTAACAGGTAGTTTGTCTCAATAGGATACTTACCACAGAAGATTTAAATATAGGATTTTATGATAAGCTATAACCTTACCTAATGCTTGTTATAAACATTACCTTGGTAATCCTAGATTAACAAAAGAATACCAGTGATGTGAATAGTGATTTGATGCTATGGTCAGAAAGACAAGTTAGTCTGCGATACTAGAAGACTGCATATGAGGACCATGGTCCATAGAGATAGCGTTCACTTGACCCTGAGTGAGTATAGGGAAATCATAACGAGTGATATTAAATCGTATGAAACCACCACCACCAGTAGTTTGCATTAGTAATGTACTAGTATTAAATTATGACGAATAAATGGCATACATAATGAATAATATTGACTGATAAGGATATGAAGTGAGGCTACGTTAATCTGATTTACATGTAAAGACTGCAAAGGTCCTGTACCTTGAAAAGTCAATATAGGCCAATTCGAGAAGACCTTGGAGTTACATAAAACAGACTACCTGGTGGCCATGACAGGTTTTAATTATATGAAGATATATGTAGAACCACGATATGCCATTCGATGCAAAATGAAAGCCATTTAATGTGAGGTAATAAGCCATTTGATGTGATGGCAGCGATATGCCCAATGGCAACTATATGCCCGATGGCCGATGGCAACGATATGCCCGATGCAAACAATTTGCCCGATGGCAACGATATGCCCGATGGCAACGATATGCCCGATGGCAACGATATGCCCGATGGCAACGATATGCCCGATGGCCGATGGCAACGATATGCCCGATGGCCGATGGCAACGATATGCCCGATGGCGACGACCTGTCATGATGGCCATTATATTAAACCTTTAATGTTATAGCAACAATATTCCATGTAGCTAAAAGTTATGATTGCCATCAAATGTGAATGCAATGAGAGGCCATACAATGTAAGGCAATGATAGGCGATTTAATGAGATGTCAACAGTAAGCCTGATAACAACAATATACCTATAATGCTAAGAGTCAAAGCAATAATAGGCAATTTAGTATGATACTGTGATATATTCTATGTAAGGCAATAAGCCAATGATATAAAAGGTAGGCTACACATTTGTGAAGACCGAAGCTGAAGATAAAGTAGAAAACAATGACACCACCGCTAGTAACTAGCAACCAATAAACGACGTAATGTGATTACAATGAGTGAATGAGCATGAGTCATTTTAAGTAAATAATGAAAAGGTATATATGTTTTCTATAGGAAAGACTCATTCAATATGCTTAGGCGTGACTCCCGCCCCCAGCTAGATAGAACTAAGCAGAGAGAACTTTGTCTAACTGTCAGAACCTGCTAAGAGAACCCCCAAAGAAATTAAGTTTGACATGACATAAGTACAAGAATACTTAATGCATGGGGCAGATAAAGATTGAGAAACCTTGTTGTACGATGCCCTTGTGAAAGGGAAGCACTTTACTTGACAATGCTAAACCTGGCTGAAGCTAGCAAACCTTTGCAAAAGTATAACACCATGAGCATCGTTGTTCAATACTTTAGAAAAGAGGTATTCAGGAGTGCCCTGCACAGAAGGGGCACAATGAGCACAAGTGAAATGCTTATGACCAGGCAGGTGCGGAGTAGCCTACGGAGCACAGTAACTCTGATGTCGATGTGTAGTAGGCAGCACAATATATAACTTTAGATATGTCGCGATGTGCGCACCCACAAGTTATGACACAAGGATAGCATAGTTGCACGTTTAGGTCCTGTCAGTTTACGCGCTATTCTGTGTGCGCACACGTTACAGATGGATTGCTTTCACTATGCATCTATTTTTGCCTGGATAGACACGTACATGCAGATTTATGTCAAATGTCCTTGTACGCACAGTGCATATGGCTTAGGTAACGTGAAGAAAACTGATGTGTATCATTATAGGGGTTCCACGCATTCGATCTTACTGCGAAGTAATAAGTCCCTTTAAGACAGTCATTTAACTCGGTGGCCATCTTTGAAATGCCTCTCAGGCCACAGAGTTGCAGACTTGCGTTCTTGTGGAGTCCGGTCTTGCCAGCGACCTTGAAAGAACGAACTCGGAAGGACACAAGGACACCGAACGCATTGTTTAAGAATTGAGATATGCTGCAAACTTGTTGCTCAACTGACCGCCCCAGCATATTATAAGTGGCTAATGCACAATAAATCCAACATAACATCACAAACAAATATCATAACCTATTAAAAGATTTCTTTCAAATTATTATAGACTTTACATATCATTTTATACCTTTTTATTTCACCATGTGTATTTATGAAAATTAGTAGGCTTAGTGTTACATGATTTGTCAATGTTAAGATTTTTTTTTTTTTTTTAATATTCCAATAGAAATACTGCAGGCTTTCTTCAGGTTATCACTTTATTAAAATTAAGCAAAACGAACGGTTTACTTTCACGAGCCGTCACGTATTTGCGAGCTTGTAGCGGGAATCTCAGAAGTGAGAACGAGACTTTAAAGCTTACAGCTTCCGTATGTCGACAGCCGCAGACCTAAATGCGCGTCTCGTGCCTCCTTTCTGAGGCGCGCGTTTGACCGTTTCTATAGAAACCGGTGCTTCTGGCGCTGCTGTGACATTATGACTTTAGCAGTCAGCGATTGGACCTTATTTAGAAGGCGGGACATATTCCGCCATATTGCGCAATACACTTTCTCCCATTCAAAACAAAACGAGTGACACGACTTGTGTTATTCTATAGTCTTTGATAGTAACCGTGGAAACAGGTATTGACCAGTCTATGGTATTGACAGCTGCGTGATGTCTAGTGGCACGCTGTTTCATCCAACACTATGGAACATGGCAAGCAAACTTGGAATAAGAATTGGAGCGATAACGTCAGCATGGCGTTTACGAAATGCAGCAGCTTTGCGACTAACTCGACTCAACAGATGCCGCTCAAGCACATTAATAGACAGGTGAGCAAAAGTACACGAGATGAATTAATGTTATGTAGCTCAACACCATAGATAGCTCAACACGATGGAATGTTAGAATATCATGCTGTTGATCTTGCTTACGGTCAACAGACTAATAGAATAGCAGTCTACAACTTTAACACTCAAGTGCAATTTAATGTGATAGTGTAACGTTAGACCAAGTTAAACAGCGATGCGTTACCTCAGTTTTGATTCATAAAATAAACTTACCTGTATGAGTAGTATTTAAGCACTTGCAAGTAGGCCTACTTCAGTAGAATGATTTGACGTTCCTATTCCTGGAAATGCAGGCTGGGACTCGCATGTGGCACTGAAATCGGTCTCTTGTTGCAATCGCGCCCGCGATTCCGCGCCGAGATTGTGCCTTTAGCACAGGTAAATTGAATTCATTTAATAGAGTAAAGACTATGCAGTGTTATTTACACTAATCATTTCCTGGATCTGAATACTTACCTGAAATATGTCAATATGTCAATACCCTTTATTTCACTTAAATCACCCTAAATGTTCTAGAATTAGGTTACTTTCCGAAAAGGGTTATTCAAATAATCTTGATTTGTCATATCACGATATATGACGTTAGTCGCAGAAAGATAACGCAATAACTATGGAATGAAATCGACTGTCCCTTTTTTCACAAAGAAAATCTGGTGCACGTGCATGAAGCTGATCACACAGGACATAGACGGAGACTTTAACTGCAGAAAGTAACACGTACAGGTAATTTTTTATATACAGTATATGACATAGCCTTATTACCACGCGGGACATAAATAATGATGTTCTGCCTCTAATGTTACAAGGGAAGACACTCGACACTATGCGCCATGCATACCCAAGCTTGTCGTTCTTTCTGCTGTTAGACAACGAGTCCAACTCCGCTTTCATGCGATCATTACGACATGCTATGAATGTAACAATGCGAACGAGCACCGTTCCGTCTCAAACAAATGCGTGCTACTGCACTGTACGGCTCTGCTGATGTATGTAAAGAGCAAAAGAGTATGATTATACACCCAACCAGGGCCGGATTAACATAAGGGCTAGGTGGGGCTGAAGCCCCAGGGCCCGCGGGTAGAGGGGGCCCCTGATTGGCTGTAGGAAATGAGATTGACAAGTCATAGGTGGTTGATTTGTGTCTAATAAAATAACAAGAAAAAATGATTGGAAAATGTGCCTGACTGATAAATCATCGTCCAATCAAAATCACTTTACAATTCGTGCCATGACATCGGGAAACGCCTCTTTGCGTTATGCTATCGCATGTAGACTAGAAAATTGGCCTTTATTGCTTTTTCAGCCTCGCTGGTGTTCAAATGATTAAAAAAGTGGTGCGCAAAAAAGGAAAAATAAGCTTGAAAGGGAGAAAAAGGGATGCAAATCTTACAGCAAAAATACCAAAACTAACTTCTTCGGTTCACATAAAACATCCGAGCCAGTGGAAGACCCCGCGCGCAGCGGCAGCTCACAATTATCTTCACCCACCGACACCGTCGCCGATCTGTGTGCTTTACACGCTGAAGAAGGTGAGATAGCAGCTGCAGCAAGTTATTATTCTTATAACGAGTTAAGCCCTATTCGGATAGTAATTGTTTCTCATGAAAACGTAAGGTGTTTTCAACATTTACAGTTTACGAGTCGATTGATTTTATTGCCGTTTGAATTCACAATGTCAGTGTTTTTCTCTCATCATCATCACCCGTGTAAAAATCCCGAATTAACTTTCCTACTGTTTTTTGACGAACACCAATGTCGAGTGACTTGTCTCCACTATCTGCCCTTGAAGCACATTCTATCAGTTGCAGTTCTGGTGCCGCATCCGTACAACTCGACCTCGACACATTCACATCACATGTTAACACAGCGGTAGAGTTACTCACGGGACACTGCACTTATTCGCAATCACAAAAGTTCTTTATTTGCATGTGCTTTAAAGCCCTGCCAGTTAAACATGTCATTCGTGTGCTGTTCTGAGATGCGCTTTTTCTGACCCCATACACCCGAAGCGTGCACACACACTTAAGCCTGTCAAACAGCACCTGACTACTGGACTTCATGTTTCACGTCTGATTGCGCTATAATACTGTCAAATACACAAAAGGTTTACATAAACAAAGTTGGTTATGTCTGAAGAGAGTTGAGAAAATGGGACGCGTGCACGTCTTAAAGTGACAGCATCCTAATAGTTAGCATGCGGACCCTTGTCCTTAAAGGGATAGTTCACCCCAAAAATTAAAATCCTGTCATCATACTCACTTTCAAGTTGTTTTCAACCTGAATGAGTTTCTTTCTTCTGTTGAACACAAAATAAACTATTTTGAAGAATGTGGGTAACCAAACAGTTGCTGGTCCCCATTCATTTCCATAGTAGGAAAAAAATATATATAAAATGTGGAAATCACTGGGGACCATCAACTGTTTGGTTACCCACGTTCTTCAAAATAGTTTATTTTGTGTTAATAAGAGGAAAGAATTATTGTTTCAGCAATATATGCAATACAATTTCAAAATATGTTAAATATTTTATATGTTAAATATATTTTAAAATATGTAAAATAGCATGGAATATTTAGTGTGCTTGTGCTTATATAAAATGATTTGATAAAATGAAATTTGTAAAAATATAAAAATAATAACAATAAAAAAAAAAATTCTTGTGGTACAAGACACTGTGGCTTGGCAATCATATGAAAGGGGGCCCTTGGTGTTGCTATAGCCTCAGGGCCCAATGTGTTCTTAATCCGGGCCTGCACCCAACGACATCAAAATGCATAAAACGATGGAAATACTTATCACTGGGATGAAGTGGCTGTTGCAGTGATGACGAGAGAATGTTGAAGATTGCTTTGATGATAGCTAGGCCCTTTGATATTGCTGAAACGAAATTCGAAAATGGAATCCGCGGGTGGACCTGCACATTCTGAAATTTGAGACGGTGAATACGATCACTCTCATAGTGCGACCGCTTCAATGAATGTTCAAAGTGATAGGCTAACGTGTACTTAAATGACGCTGCAGCATTATATCCCATCTAAAATAAACGTTTTCACATTGTAGTACATCGGACTACCGCTAACATTGTCTGTGTGAATATTTAGATAATCACAATTATAGTCCTGTACATGCGTCGTGAGGAACGTCAACTGCGAACTGAACGCCGGCGATGGTATCTGCGAACACGATAGTGGGTGGGAACAGAACTTATATACTCAGGTGACGTGTAATGATTGGTTAGAATATGAGCAATGACGTGCATTAGAGTCTTCCGGGTAGAACTTCCGCTAAACGCTCCCATTTCTGGAATGTAATTATAGCTACCCAACCGCTTTGACAACAGACTTTGGAAACACACACTCTCTCTCTCTCTCTCTCTCTCACACACACACACACACACACACACACAGCACCAAACATTATTCATTCACTCTCTAGACGTAATGGGTGGATTTCCACACCACACCTTAAACCTAAATAGGTTAAGCTCCACCCATTAAGTCCACAGAGGTTGAGCTGGATACATTGATTTGACTCTGCAGTGAGCATCACCTTGGCCCACGTCCAACTCACCACAGCCAGGTAGGGGCTTGGCCTGCCCCTTCCCGTGCTTGCATCTACAACCCACAAGAAGCTGAAGTGGACCCCATCCGACACCCACCTAGCAAAGCTTACACTATTGATCTTCACTGCTGTGAGAGATATAAAGCAGGGTTTCGCTTTAAGAGTAAGAGTGCTTCACCTGGTCAAAGGGACTGAGGGCACCACGCCACCTGACACCAAGGGTCATTCCCATAGTTATGGCGTGGAGGGACACCTCCCCCACCATCCACAACACTTATCCCATGACAAAGCAGAACACAAAGACCCTCCATCACCCTCTGAGAAAACTCTTCTTGGTCTTCTGGTGATCTTCTATTGGTCTTCACTGCTGTTTGTTGGTCTTCTATTGGTCTTCACTGCTGTTTGTTGGTCTTCTATTGGTCTTCACAGCTGTTTGTTGGTCTTCTATTGGTCTTCACTGCTGTTTGTTGGTCTTCTATTGATCTTCACTGCTGTTTGTTGGTCTTCTCTTGGTCTTCACTGCTGTTTGTTGGTCTTCTCTTGGTCTTCACTGCAGTTTGTTGGTCTTCTATTGGTCTTCACAGCTGTTTGTTGGTCTTCTATTGGTCTTCACAGCTGTTTGTTGGTCTTCTATTGGTCTTCACAGCTGTTTGTTGGTCTTCTATTGGTCTTCACTGCTGTTTGTTGGTCTTCTATTGGTCTTCACAGCTGTTTGTTGGTCTTCTATTGGTGTTAACAGCTGTTTTTTGGTCTTCTATTGGTCTTCACTGCTGTTTGTTGGTCTTCTATTGGTCTTCACTGCTGTATGTTGGTCTTCTATTGGTCTTCACTGCTGTTTGTTGGTCTTCTATTGGTCTTCACTGCTGTTTGTTGGTCTTCTATTGATCTTCACTGCTGTTTGTTGGTCTTCTGTTGATCTTCACTGCTGTTTGTTGGTCTTCTATTGATCTTCACTGCTGTTTGTTGGTCTTCTGTTGATCTTCACTGCTGTTTGTTGGTCTTCTTCACTACTGTTTGTTGGTCTTCTATTGGTCTTCACTGCTGTTTATTGGTCTTCTATTGATCTTCACTGCTGTTTGTTGGTCTTCTATTGGTCTTCATTGCTGTTTGTTGGTCTTCTATTGGTCTTCACTGCTGTTTGTTGGTCTTCTATTGATCTTCACTGCTGTTTGTTGGTCTTCTGTTGATCTTTACTGCTGTTTGTTGGTCTTCTCTTGGTCTTCACTGCTGTTTGTTGGTCTTCTCTTGGTCTTCACTGCTGTTTGTTGGTCTTCTATTGATCTTCACTGCTGTTTTGGCCTTCTATTGGTCTTCACTGCTGTTTGTTGGTCTTCTCTTGGTCTTCACTGCTGTTTGTTGGTCTTCTCTTGGTCTTCATTGCTGTTTGTTGGTCTTCTATTGATCTTCACTGCTGTTTTGGTCTTCTATTGATCTTCACTGCTGTTTGTTGGTCTTCTCTTGGTCTTCACTGCTGTTTGTTGGTCTTCTATTGGTCTTCACTGCTGTTTGTTGGTCTTCTATTGATTTTCACTGCTGTTTGTTGGTCTTCTGTTGACCTTCACTGCTGTTTGTTGGTCTTCTATTGATCTTCAATGCTGTTTGTTGGTCTTCTATTGGTCTTCACTGCTGTTTGTTGGTCTTCTATTGGTCTTCACTGCTGTTTGTTGGTCTTCTATTGGTCTTCACTGCTGTTTGTTGGTCTTCTATTGGTCTTCACTGCTGTTTGTTGGTCTTCTGTTGATCTTCACTGCTGTTTGTTGGTCTTCTTCACTACTGTTTGTTGGTCTTCTATTGGTCTTCACTGCTGTTTGTTGGTCTTCTATTGATCTTCACTGCTGTTTGTTGGTCTTCTGTTGATCTTCACTGCTGTTTGTTGGTCTTCTATTGGTCTTCACTGCTGTTTGTTGGTCTTCTATTGATCTTCACTGCTGTTTGTTGGTCTTCTATTGGTCTTCACTGCTGTTTGTTGGTCTTCTTTTGGTCTTCACTGCTGTTTGTCGGTCTTCTATTGGTCTTCACTGCTGTTTGTTGGTCTTCTATTGGTCTTCACTGCTGTTTGTTGGTCTTCTATTGATCTTCACTGCTGTTTGTTGGTCTTCTGTTGATCTTCACTGCTGTTTGTTGGTCTTCTTCACTACTGTTTGTTGGTCTTCTATTGGTCTTCACTGCTGTTTGTTGGTCTTCTATTGATCTTCACTGCTGTTTGTTGGTCTTCTCTTGGTCTTCACTGCTGTTTGTTGGTCTTCTCTTGGTCTTCACAGCTGTTTGTTGGTCTTCTATTGATCTTCACTGCTGTTTGTTGGTCTTCTCTTGGTCTTCACTGCTGTTTGTTGGTCTTCTCTTGGTCTTCACAGCTGTTTGTTGGTCTTCTATTGATCTTCACTGCTGTTTTGGTCTTCTATTGATCTTCACTGCTGTTTGTTGGTCTTCTCTTGGTCTTCACTGCTGTTTGTTGGTCTTCTCTTGGTCTTCACTGCTGTTTGTTGGTCTTCTATTGATCTTCACTGCTGTTTTGGTCTTCTATTGATCTTCACTGCTGTTTGTTGGTCTTCTCTTGGTCTTCACTGCTGTTTGTCGGTCTTCTCTTGGTCTTCACTGCTGTTTGTTGGTCTTCTCTTGGTCTTCACTGCTGTTTGTTGGTCTTCTCTTGGTCTTCATTGTTGTTTGTTGGTCTTCTCTTGGTCTTCACTGCTGTTTGTTGGTCTTCTATTGATCTTCACTGCTGTTTTGGCCTTCTCTTGGTCTTCACTGCTGTTTGTTGGTCTTCTATTGATCTTCACTGCTGTTTTGGCCTTCTATTGGTCTTCACTGCTGTTTGTTGGTCTTCTATTGATCTTCACTGCTGTGTTGGTCTTCTATTGGTCTTCACTGCTGTTTGTTGGTCTTCTCTTGGTCTTCACTGCTGTTTGTTGGTCTTCTCTTGGTCTTCACTGCTGTTTGTTGGTCTTCTCTTGGTCTTCACTGCTGTTTGTTGGTCTTCTATTGATCTTCACTGCTGTGTTGGTCTTCTTCACTACTGTTTGTTGGTCTTCTATTGATCTTCACTGCTGGTATCCATAC